>NC_051181.1:68846946-68940577 GCF_013339695.2 Rhipicephalus sanguineus | reverse complement strand
TTTGTAGACAGCTTTTCATCCCCTCATATGAAAAAAAGGATTAACAAGTTTATTGAAGTAGTAAGACAGAATTCTTACAGGTATCGTTCATTAGTGAGTCTTATATCTTTCAGTGTGAACTAATATGATACCGGACGCCACTGTCTCTTTCATATATAATCACTTATATCTACCCGCGTCAATCCAGTGCGTTATAATTGAACAGGTAGACATTGTAAAATGTTATATAGCAATTGTTTTCATTGCACACGCTCACCGAGAACAGTAGAAAATGCTTGAATAAATAATTTTTTATTGCACGAACACCCGCGTATCCGCCCATCTTCGCTATACGAGCTCGATTAGGGGATACTGCAGCGGTGAATAGGTCGCCAAGCTATTCAGAATAGTTGGAGTTTTGGCGGAACAAATGGCCGGAACACACGACCAACCCGTCATCTAGCCCCTTCAGAAGCGAAACTTTAGCGAAGCTCTGAAGCATCTAGATGAATCTAGATGAATTGAGTTAGAAGCATCTAGATGAATTGAGGAGATACGCACGAGTTACAGGACGGACATACAGAACGGCGCGTAATGTGCACCTCAAAACCCAGAAAAAAAGTACAGAGAATAGTGCCGCTCATTCGTTGGGAAGGCACTGAGCTTAGGATGCATAACTCAGTGGAGACCTAAGCTGAAAATCGCCAAAAATTCGCCATGTCGCCATTCATAATTTTAGGTCGCCACGGGCCTCTCAAATTCGCCAATTTGGCGAAAAGTAGCCACCATTGGCAACCCTGCCGCAAACCGAAATGACTGTGGCAACCAAAAAACGCCAGGCCTGCGCTGAAACCGCAGCACAGTCACAGCGAAAGCTGGAAGAGCGGCGTTTCTAGAGCCCGTTCTAAGCTCTCTTGGGGCTACAATACAAGTACACTAGAAAGGTACCCACTACGCCATAAATAACAATTTTTGTGAAGTTGGGAAGCACCTACTAAGACATTACTCGTCATTCTGCGGAGAAGCGACGCACTAGCTACACGTCTGTAAGGAACTATGTGCACTTTGTTGACGCGACGACTGATGACGATGAAGAATTATGACCCAGCCCTTTGTAGTGGGTTGGAAGCTTTAAACGGCCCACCAGTTATGTAATTTGCATTGGGTGACGCACGGTCGCTATTTAACTCTCCCGTCATGCTGTCTAACATACGTTGACGTGGGAGAGAGACGGGGGGGGGGGGCGAAGAACTTACTGAGACCCCGAGGAAATGGATCATGCGCTTATGGGCTTCCTTGGCAACCAATACAAGTGCACTTGCGAGCAACCCACTGCGCTCTAAATCAATGTAATTTTACTGAAGCCCCGAGGAAGAAATACGAAAGAAAGTGCTCAAGATCATTTAGCGCTCTGACTAACGGACGTAGCTTCATGTCCGCTTGCCATCCCCCTGTGTGGCTTTCAGTGGGCTCGCTTATACGAAAAAAAGACAGAAAGTACTAACAACATGCGACAAATCCCTGTACCTCCGCTCGTAGTTGAGGGATCGTAAACTTTTTTGCGGCACTCCATTCGAGAGGCAAACTCATTCAGTGATGCCATTCATTTATTACTTGGAAAAGTGTTGCAGGACCCTTTTAGCTGTCTTTCTCGAGAGAGCTATATAGCATCGCCAGTTTCCTGATTTACGCTGATATGCGTGCCCTTTGGGAACTGAATTCCTGCTGCTGTGTTCAGGGATCTTCACTGAGTGTTCTCTGCCATAAAATTCACTCTTTTAAGGAGTCCACACAGGGACACAGATAACTCGCATGCGCATATTTGAAACGTCCGAACACGCGCGGCTCTACACCGTTGGACAAAGACGGGTTATCGACGGTCATTGACTTCGGCTCTAAACATGCGGCTCGCTTGTGAGCGGCTACTCCTTACTCGATGCGGCTAGTGCGGTACACTTTCTCTTGTTCACCTCTTCTCCTCGGTAAGAAACTCGCCACTCACCTTTACTGATCCGCACTCTCTCTTCAAAACGAGCAGCTACATCAGCTCACTCCTGAGCGACCCATGTCTGCCATACTTACTTAAAAGGTAGTTATCACTAGCAACAAGGAATGCAACTGGCTGACATTCACTGAACAATTGTCATTTGATGTGGTCTTCTACATTCGTACAAAAAAGATGGAGACTCCTTGCCTGCTACTCAATCCTTTGTCCAAGTTTTAAACGGTGTAATTTTGCAGAATACGTAACGTCGTAAACAAAGATCCGGCGGATCTCACGCGCTGTGGCAATCGATGCGATGTAACGCGACGAAGTTAACGAGGAGCTGCACACACCGCAATGTTGGGCTTAGAGCCAAAATCAGGGCATTCATCTCACGACATGTAGTTCACCATCGCATGTTTGTCGGGTATGCATTCCAGTACGTTGCGGTAGATACCAGGCTATTGAATCGAATACAGAGGTATATATCATGAATGACGTGTCATTTACGTTTGTCATACTGATGCCATACCAATTTCTCTGTATGTCAAGGTAATGAAGCTGCCGCGATGGCGCTCAAATTGTTTCAAGTGCTTCATGACGTACGTGACAGCCAGGGCATGATTTTATGTTATGTCCTGAGAGTGATGTCCCTTATACACTTATGGTGTGCCATGCCAGTTTCTACGTATCTTAAGTTAACGAAGATGCTGAGATAGCACCAAGACCATGCCGCGTAAATCATGACGCACATGAAATGCATGAGATTGTTTTCATTTTACAAGCTGTCATTTATGTCCGCCATACACCCATGTCATGTCATACCACTTCTGGCATATATGAAGTTAACGTAACGGGCACGAGAGCGCAATGTCGTAGGCGGCTTAATATACAGATAGACAGATGAGAAAGAGGTCTGGTTTGCTAAGAAATGTTTCGGACCTACAAAGAAAAGTCAATAATACATTGAAAGAAAGTGCAACTTAAAACGTTTCGAGTGACAAGGTGAACAAGAGTTTTGCTCGGGCGTAATACATACGACGCAAGTTGTTGATCGAATTATTATTCTTAAAGACAAAAACGGTGCAGTAAGAATACCATGCCTGCAACATAATCTTTATAAATACCTGCGCGGGAAAGAACGAAGAATCGTTACCACCATAGGCGTGCTCTTCAGGAGGGGCGAAGGTTCATCGCAGCGCCTTCCCCCCTAATAAGTGAAAGTATGGGAGAGTCCTCGCCCCCCCCCCCCCTATTAGGTGACTAGTGGAGGGCGGCTGCCCTCCCCTGCCCCCCTCTCCGTGCGCACGCCTACGATTACCACACCTGATAAAAGCAATAACACTGCTGGAATATCCAAAATTGTGCACATAAATAAGTGAACGACGCTGCTTACATTCCATATTTGGTATCTGCAAGCGTGCTCCAGCGTTTTATATTCTCTGTAACACTTGAAGGCGGAAGCCTGCATGACAATTGGTAATGCATTAACTTCTACAAACGGGGACCAGATTTGTTTCAAGCCACAGACAGCCGCACTGTCAGAGACACGCGTTAATTTAAATTACCTTGACGTGCCTCCGACGTACTAAGGTTTGCCGACATGTGGCGATCATAATTGTATTGTTTCCATTGCGCTATGTGATTAAAGAAGGTCAATTATGCAAAGTTTTTAATATTGACTCAAGGGCCACGTCCGTGTCGTTACGTTATAGAAGGCTTTCCAAAGCGACCGATCCAGTTTTTTTGTGGTGGCGTACATTCTGCGAGTTGATTTTTTTCGCGGCTGAATGAAATTCTGTGAAATGCGAAATAAAAGCACTAAAAAGCAGCCCATAGGGTCCTGGTACTTCCAACTAGGCCTCGTACATGAGTGCTCGAAAGCAGTGCGTGCTGCGTAGGCGCCGATAGCCAAGATCAAAAGAACAAGTTAGAGTAACGTTTTACTCCGTGACTGCTGTGCCTTTGTGCAATGCCCGTAGAACATCTGTTTACGTGAATCATGGAGGCTCTGACTCACTTCACAATGGCGATTTGAAAAATGTGGCATTTAAAGGCGTCATGAACCACCCATCTGACTTGGGGAAGGGAAACGTCCTGCGGAAAGCGGACACTGCTGCGAAGAGCTCAGCATATTCTTTAAGTCGTGCATGGCAAGCACAGTTTTCGAAGCGCAGCAATAAGCTTCCATTTTATCAGACGGCCACTTCTCATACAGAGGCTCGTGCTCACTCTCTTCGCAGCTGCCGGCTCCTGCTGTTTGACGTTGCACAGCCGGTAGCATGTTATTGGCTAATAGCCAACATAAATCAAGAGCGGCGTTTGGATCTGATACGCCTCTTGCCACGGGGTGCTGCCAAGCGCCGGCGCCGCACTCCATATTCTGCTAACATGCCACAATAACCGTACTAGCGCGCTTAGGACTCACTACCGGAAAGAGCGATCGCGTTTTATCACGCGCGCTCAAGGTTATGACGCGCGCTGACGTAACTTCCCTCCCCGTGCCATTTCTCCGCGCTTATCCGTGCTTAGCTTCCAGCGCGCTCGTCGGGACGAGAGGAGAGAGAAAGCGCTTAAAGCATGCGGCATATCCGTGTAACTGCGCTCGTTCTTCACGTATTAACTTGTCGACATATGTGTCGACTGATTTTGATCAGTTGAATGCTGCGGTGTGCGAACATTCGAAAATTTTGAATAACGAATGAAATAGCATTCTATTAGATTCGAGTAATGAATCGAACAGTGCATATTCGAATTGCAGAACCACACACACACACACACACAATATGTTTATATATATATATATATATATATATATATAATATATATATATATATATATATATATATTTATATATATATATTAATATATATTATATATATATATATTGTGAGGACGAAGATCGACACCGGGGCTCTGGCGCGCGTGGACAGCTAGCGGGTAGAGGCAGGAAGAAAATGTCAGACAATAGAACAGCTGGCCCAGGAACGGGTGCTGTTCCGTCTCTGTTCTTACAATGGCGCAGCCTACAACGTAAGCCGAACCTTGCACCTGAAGCCACCTGTCATCGCGCGTCGTCGGCAGCGCGTGTCACTCCATCCTAGGAACGCCGTCCACGCTTCCTCGGTCATGGACACCATGGCCCGACCGCTGCTACAGCTACCCATCAAACCATCCCAGGACGGCGTCCAGGCATCCTCGGTGGCTTAAGGGCACTCTTACCCCGGCGCCGCCAAGACAGTGCACGGCCTACCGTTGCCGGGAATGTCGCTCCACGCTTCCCGTGGCGACACCCTCTCATTCAGGGCTCCATCCGCACCTGAGCCGCTTCGGGATGCGGTACGAGCTCCTTCGGACCAGCAGCCCGCCGTCGTGGGCTCAACCACCACCGCCTACTCGTCCGACATTACGGGCTCCGCACGCGAACCATCGGAGAGCGCCGCGCACCTGCGGCGTACCATTGCGCGACTTCGCGTCACGGCCAACGCCTTGACAGCGTCGAGCTCTGCGCTGTTTCCTCCAATAATTCCCGCACTGACAGCCATCAACACCATGTTGGACGTAGCCACCTCGCTAGACCTCGAGGCCAGCTCGCCTGAGCAACGTAGAGAGCTCCAGTCTACCCTCAGCCAGGTATCTATTCAACTTGGTGACTTCGCGTACACAATCTACCGTTTCGCGCCTGCCGTATCACTATCCCAGACTACCTTCGTACTGCCAGAGTTCCGCGGCTTCCAGGACGACGCCGAAAAATGGGTGGCGACCGTCAACGCCCTAGGAGCTCGCGAAGCCTGGACGGAGGCACAGAAATGGTCCATGGCGGTAGACCGCCTTCGAGAAGGTGCCGCGGCGTGGCACAAGTACGAAGGCGTGAGGCAGCAATCCTGGGACGAGTGGAGCACCAGGCTCATAGCTGCCTTTGGGCCGATCGGCTACCACCTCGCTACCACCACCCAGTCCAACCTCACCGCTACCGAGGATGGAGCTCGGAAGGGGCACCACCTCGAGGCTGCTACTGTACAGTGGATCTTACCACCACGACAAGTCGAGACAACATTCTCTCCACAGCACTTGGTAACGCGTGCCCCAAACTCATCTTCCCTTGGTGACCCGGACGTGACGGCTCCTCTTGGACTCGGCACGCTGGTTATCCAGAAGCCGGACGAATCCAAGACCATTACTATGTGTGCGAAGAGCCATCTGAGCTAACTCATCCGCAACTTCAAGCGCATTCATTGCCCGAATGCGCAGATGGCCACCTTGCTTTCAATGAGACCAAGAATGTAGTGGCGACCACGTTTACCCGATGCACCCATTTGGAAGATTCCAGGACATGCCTGTGTGGAATGGTGAGAGCAGCCGTTCTGAAAGGAAAAGGCTCGCCAGTACCTGACTACAGACCATCAACGGTTTGACGCGATGGAGTGCAATGTGTCCAAACACGCAGGCATTCAGCGCAGAAGGTTTCCCGGGACGAGCGCATGAAAGTTTCCCCGTCGCTATTCCCACTGCCTGCTGACGGAATATCAGTCATGAAGAAACGTGCGCTGGACTTCACAACCACGGCTCCCGAAGAGGTCACCTAGACCGCCTCCAGAGACATCGGGCGTCAATGAAAGGAGGAGGAGCGAGCGCCCCTTGACAGCGTGGAGGATTCGGCAGTAGAACGGAATATTTCAATTCCCACAAAACCGCAGAAGCTTCCTGACGAATGTCCTGACCTTCTTCCCGGTGTTTACAAGCATGGGTTTTAACCGAAAAGAAACGCCGAGACACCTTGCCAGCTACGGTGCCGCCTCGGATGCTGTTTCGGCATCCGTCCCCCGGGCATGCCACATCCGCCGTTACCTCCGAGACAAAGCCAAAGCCGGCCGCCGGAAGCATGTTTTTTGCGATTTAGCCAGGGTCGCCCACCAGACCCACGAGCCAAGAAGGCAGATGCACCAGACAAGTCAAAGCGTGGCCGAGACGCGGCCACCGCGATGCAGCCAAAGCCGCCTACCAGAGACACTTTCGGCAGTTCCGCGCGCTTGCAGTCATGGCCGAGTGTGAGGACGAAGATCGACACCGGGGCTCTGGCGCGCGTGGACAGCTAGCGGGTAGAGGCAGAGGAAGATGTCAGACAATAGAACAGCTGGCCCAGGAACGGGTGCTGTGTCCGTCTCTGTTCATTACAATATATATAATATTATATATATATATATATATATAATATATATATATATATATATATATTATATAATTATATGTGTGTGTGTGTGTGTGTGTGTGTGTGGTGTGTGTGTGTGTGTGTGTGTGTGTGTGTGTGTGTGTTAATAAACAGCATCGAAGAGACAGCCCCAGGAAACGAAACCTTGGAACTACGAGGGCTCATTTTCCTTGCTTTATTTTTGAATTACCGAGATGTATGCAGCCCTAGCTTTCACGGCAGTTTTGATGCGGTAGTGATAACGGGTTGAAGGTGTTCTTGCTTAAAAGTCCAGCGTGCCCGATGCGAAAGTGTCATCAATCATGCATTATTCAAGCTGTTCATTCATGAAACATTATCTTGTTTTCATGTCTGTTTGACTTGAAAGCTGCAGACAGAATACGACTTTGAAAACTCTGGTCAGCACAGTATATGAGCCCGTGGTTACATAATATTTCCAAGTCTGTAGGGGCGCCGTGTACGCGCACTTCCGTTCACGTAACTGCGACATTTCTTTATCAGTTAAAACTAACTGCGACGTTCTTTTCTTGAACTTTGCACATATTTGTTTCAGATGAATTAATGTAGAAACCTAAGTGTACTTTAAAAATGGTTGCCCTACTTTGCGAAAGCTTTTCTGGTGGTTCTCGATTCGTGTTTGTATTCGATTCGATATGACAATTCTATTCCTATTTATTCCGTTCTAAAATTCACTAATTTCACACCACAATTTTAATACATGTGACGCTATGAATGAGAGATGTCCAGCGGCACAGACGCCATACTTTTATTCCACTCACGCGCACTTCTTCCTCGTCGGCTTCTCCTGCCATGGCTTCATGTGTCACACAATTCCCCCTCCCCCCGAAAGAGTGCGCGGGTTACAAACGAAAGTGAATGAGGAGTCTTATAGGAGAAAAACAGGGCAATAGTACCATGCCGCTAATGAGTTCAATGACCTCGCCAGAAGTTTAGAACGCGGTTAAGCAGTTCGGTGATGTCTACAAGAGCTCTGGTGGGCGAGGCTGGCCGTTGCGCTGTGGACGGCTGAAGCATGTTTTGCACTGGGAGAATGACGATGAATGCGTTCGTGGAAATGTGACAACTGAGTAATAGTGGAACTTGAAGCATCGGAAGCTCAGCTGTAGAGGGCGTCGCATTCCTTGTCTTGACTGGCACACAGGTTGTGCTTTCAGTTTCCGTGATCGTTGACTGACGCTAATCGGACGATGCCCGAGTCCTTGAGAGGGACAAGGGGTGCTTTCTTGACTTTCTCGGTGTTTTCGGAGATGTGGGTGGTGTGATTGCAGGCGCAGTCTTGATCTCTTGTGCAGAAGGCGTCTCTGGCGACGGTCCTGTACGCGAAGATGCCTTACATTTTGAGTTTGTCTTTGCTTTAAAAGGCTTGCTTTCCGACTTCGTCCTTTCAGCTGTGCTTCCGAGGAAGTTTTCGCTGGTTGTTGTGCTTGTCGGAGGATCGATTGTAGTCGTTGAGGTTGGTCGACATGTCTTTGCTGGCCTTGCTGATGTTGCTCAGGAAATTGATTAAGTGGAGCCCTTTCGAAGCATGACGTTCCTTGTCTCCGCAAGTTGATGTGTCCGGTAGGTCGCTTGTGCATGGTGTGCTGTTGTCTTGCTTGTCGGGCAGCGGAGACTTGGCCAATTGTGAATATGTGTCGCTTAGTTGAACTATCGAGCAAAGTCCTCCCGAAGCATGAATTCTTTCGGCATGGCAGTGGCTTAGCAAGGTCTTTTCTCGATACTTCATCTGGTCCGTCGCGTACGTAACGACCCCATGAGGCGTGCGGTGAGAGTTGCGAGCACCAGAAGAGCCACTTGACGCAAAACCAGGAGGTGGGCTGCGTATGCGAGGCGAGAAATCAAGGGCAACAGGTGCTTGAATATTGACTTGATTTTTGTAGTGCAATGGAGAGGTAGGCAATGGCGACCTTTGTGTGGATGAGAAACCGGGTGGAAGGTCAGGTCTTGTGTGGCAGGGATGCATTTTCGTGAGCATACGCCTTATTTTGTCCGTGGGGAATTGTAAATTCATGTTTGGTGTTCGGGTGCGTGAAGACTGTCACTGTGACGACTGAGTGCGATTATCTCCGGATGGTGGCTTATAAGCGAGTCTTCGTCGTAGTCTTTAAAACGGGTGGTCATTTCTTGTTTGATTTTTGCCCATGATTCGTTGTTTTCAAATATGTGTGTGAGGTAAAACCCAAATGATTAGAATGACCAGTAACGAGCGTGGTTCAAAACGGGTACAAAGCCCGCCACTTTGCAGCGCTGCCGCGCGTTAACCCCTGGCGGTCAAGGCCCGAAAAGACCCCATCTGATCGCGTGGTCACACAAAACGGTGACACGAGTTTCAGCTGGCATTTTGTCTGCTAGGTGCGCACGCATAGTCATGTCTTCGTTACCACGATCGTCGTCGCCGCCGTCATCAGTGTCTACAAGTGATGAAGATAATACTGAGGTATCGGAAATTGCTGCGATTGGTGATGTCGGCAATCGTTTTTGCTTCCATCCTTCGCAAAGCCGTGATTCTGAAATCGACGCCGGTTCGAGCAGCGAGGAGGAGGCACCTGGAGGCGCACGCAAGGGCCATGATGACTGCTAAGAACACAGAAGATGAAGAAACGTTGTGGACAGGTCAGGCGCTCCTATCTGTCCACAAGTGCAGTATGGTGGCTAATAACAACAAACGATTTATTCAACGCAAATGCTGGTCGTCTTAAAGGTGAAATACGTTTGCACTGCTCAGAATTGCATTCGCGTCTGCCGATTCTTCCATTACGCCGCGCTCGCCTTATTTCACCACCCACCTTCACAAACACGCTGTCGACGCCTTGCGCGTCTCGTCCTCAGCCAGGCGTCAGTGCTGGCGCGTCTCGCCCATGGGGCCATGCCACTATCAAACTCCCAAGAACACCACATTCTGTGGGTCCAAGCCCAACGTTCAATATGGCGGATACTCGAGGAGAGACGTAAATCGCTTGCGCTGTCTTACCTGGAATTTTTTATAAACGACTGTTGGAGCTCTCAGCGATAAGGGGATTCCTTCTTGTGGTACACATCATGCCACTGGTGTGTGTCACGCACAACTGTTTCACGACATGCTGGCACGTAATGCTATTGAGATCGTCGCTCCGAATTATCGCGCGCTGATGAGCTCCCGTATATGCAGTTTTTTTGAACACATAATAACCAGCGCCCCTGGCGGCCGCGACGCGAAGCTAGCACGTTTTCAATGGACCGAGCGATTTTTTCACGAATAAATAAACGTAGAAGGCGAATGGGGAAAAAGGCAGACCGCAGAGCCCTTCTGGGAACCGAAACACACCAGAAGACTGCAGCGATCATGTCGTAGTGAGCTTCAATTTTGTTCCCAGATGAGTTAGAGATCGCACAATGGGAGTCTATGCAAACGACGAAAACTTTGGCCTGTTTTTTTCAGAGAAAAACGCTCACTGTGGTAAAATTAAGGAAATTAAGTTAATGGTCAGAAAAGCAGATGTAATCCCGACACTCTGACTTCGATTGAAGGCATTCTTAATTAACTTGCCGCAATTGGCATAACTTTGTTCCCTAATGCGTTTTTTGAAACACGGTCCTTCGAATGCATGTGCTATTTGATACACCATTGCATAGCACTTGCGAAACGTCGCCACTTGTGGCCGAGTGGTTTGAACACCGACGCTCGGTGCGCGGCGTCATCGCGCTATTCATCGGGTCGATTTCTTGCGCGGGCACTGTTTTTGTTTTCAGCCGCTTGTAAGTTAGTTCCACAGCATCCAGCCAGAGGTCACCGCCAAAAGAAAACTAAATAGTCGTTTCGGTTTTGATTTCTCCCTTCAAAGGAGAATTGGTGAATTATTGGTGAATTGTGTTGCTGGGGGCCTATTAGTCATAACACGGCACATTGTTTGCTGCAGCGCGCGACAGATAATTAATTACAAGATCCTCATTACCAACGAAGCTCAGTTTCGGTTTGAGAGAGCTCCTAATACGACAAGCCGCCGGGTGCGACTATCACCACCTGTCGTGTGCAACCCTCGACCACGTCACCACACAGAGCTGTGACGCACTTCCGCGCGGTCCGCGCAACGGCAAGCGCGGCAAAAGAGAAACGGCACTCTGACGTCATCGTAAGTTGTTTTACTGGCTGCAACGTGGTGACGACGGGGAAGTAGGGGGGTCACTTCGGGTCACTTTCGAGGGTGTCAATGCCGCGAGGTGCAGCGTAGAGCGCGCTGGTCGCGCACGCGAACTTCGAAATTCACATAAAATACCACCCAAGCTATATTCGCTGTAGATATTTTTCAGATGATGTACGCATGTTCACGGAAATCGATCCTGCAGGCTGTCTCGGCCGCGAAATTTTGTGTCAGTACCTCTTTAAACGTATACTATCATTTCTTTCCTTCACTTTATGACTTCCTTCTTGAATTTTTAAACACTCCTCACGTATCAGCGTCATGAGCCCTGCCTTTTTAATTTATGCGACCTAAGAAGAAAAACGCGCGTATAATTGATCTATGTAAACAAAGACATTTCGAGCTGCTGTACGTGTATGGTGTTTGAAACTTATTTATTAGTACTCATGAATTTCTTACGATCTTCTCAGGTCCCAACAATCTAGCAACGTAAAGAGAACACACTGAGCTTATGGAAGCACCTGCAAGACAGCCATAGTAAAGAAATAACAAAATTAGAAATTTTCCCAGTTGCTTTCAATTTTAAGGCTACCTTGTACAAGTGTCTTTCATAACCTTTGAATGTCTGCCCATTAATCTCATTCCTACCGCCCTGCTTCGCTGAATTTCGTCAGTTTAGCAGCCATCTTGATCTAATTCCGGATGTTAAAAAGTAGCATTCTACAGATCCTATTATTTCGTTCAGAGCTCTTTTATTATGCATAATAATAGTAATACAAGTGTGGATTATACAGATACAGAGGGAGGTCCCATAGTCAACAGGCTGTACAGGGGACGACCCATAAGAAATGAGTAATAAAAGTGAGAACAAAACCAGATATATGTAAACACCTAAACACTGTATGAAATGAGTCATTACCATTGTAAAATGTTTTGATTACAAAAAATCATCCCCAGGATTTCGGGACATGTTGATGTCGCGCCATCTCTCGGCGGCGGCCGTGCACCCCGCCGCCAATGAATGTGAAGCGCACGTCATACCTCACGAACTAAGGGTCCTCAGTGGCCACTCGTGTCAACCCCGATGTTGCATTCCAGACTATTTACATTCCCCCTTTGTCCCCACAAAGCCGGGGACCAAAGGCAGGCCTTGTGAGAAGCACGTCAGCTCTTCTTCAATTTCATCGTTGCATGCAATGCCAGTGATGGAAGCGATATATTGCTTTCTGAAGCAGATTGTGCAGCAGAAAAAATGCTGCTTTGGAGCAGTCATAAGTGAATACGGAGCAGAAAAAACTGCTTGTTTGGAGTAGCAATTGATGTTTTTGGAGCAGATTGCAAGATATTCCATCTGACTCCCAGAGTTTAAAGCATTATTTTGGCATTTATAAACATTAACATTTCATAATAGGCACACTGCGCATAGAATAATCACTGGTAATTGCATGAAATATACTTAAGTAGATGCACGGTCATTGGACACGAAGATGAGCTATATGCTATATAAAATACCGGTACTTGTGGCAGAAATAATACAGGGCGTTCTTTTTTGGCGCGTATCAAAGGCACGCGTGGGTGTTTCCTCAGTTTCTTTTTTTCTGGCGAGCGCCACGAGTGTTTCCCCGGCCTTCAGAAATACTCACATTCTGGACGCGGTTCACCACGCCGACAACAAAAATTAGGTGCAACGACAAAGCGAAATCCGTAAACGCGCGAGAAGCGGACAGAAAAGCAAAGAGCGCGCAAGAGCACGCCGAATATTTCCCGTGTCCAACTTAAGATGGCCGCACGCGGGACGCACCGCGCCGTCATCTGCCAGCTGCCAGAAAGAAATCGTTCGGACAGTCCCGGGCCGTCCGCAGACCGCCAGGCACGCTAAAAACGAACATGCACCCGAGCGGTCAGCGACCATTGCGCAGAACTTCCGGTTGGTCCCCGAGAAAAACGAATGCAGCGCCGGCGTCCGGGGCTGTCCAGAGCCGTCCGGAACTTGTAAATCGAAGAGGCTCACACGCGTAGTGTTTGGTGCTTATCCGTTTCTTCCGAACTGTGCACAAGAAAACCGCAATATCAACTTTCTCTTTGTGTGGGAACATAAAACTCGGGGGCAGCCACTGCGGCGGTTCTTCTTGCAGATAGGCGAAATAATTTTTCGCGCCTCTTCGTAATTTAAGAAAGAAACAGACAAGCACCACTTATCGTATGCGAACATTAAGCTGTCTACCTGTGTATTTCAGAATGCTTGCCGATCTTTCTGACCATAATCCGCTTCGGTGCGCCTTCATTGCAATTTCGTCACTTCCCTATCACGTGCACTTCCGGTGTTCCCACCACGCTTTGTGCGCGCCGGGCGCGATCGGTTTCGCTTTCGCCCTTGAAATGCGATTATTAATTTCTCGAAGTACCTGCAACATTTGTTATTTCTAAAAAATGGTTATGCCATAAATTATCATGCACCACAACTTTCTAATGTAAAAAACTGCACTCAAGCCAATATTTTAAATGCTAATTAACGAGTATTTGTTAATTAATCGTGTCCACGTCATTTTATCTGCGGCAAAGCATTTCCGCCTCGACAGAGTTCCTGTGTGAAAACGACTGGAGCCTGACTGTCATAGAAATTTTATAAACGAACTGTATTGTCTAAAAAAAAACACCCTGTATAAAAGCGTTAAAGCTGAACACCAAATTTTAAAAGTAACCACAGTCACGTCTAACCGTCACCAAAGAAGGAAAGAAGGTGACTTTCTAAGTGGATTTTGCCGTCGCGTCGCCGCCGTCTTGCACCGTATATGTATAAGTATCTATACTAATACAAAAGCCCCAAAGGAAATAATTCAGAAAAATGATTCCGTAGCGCGGAATCGAACCACGGACCTCTTCCTCCGCAGCGAGTGGCGCTAGCCACTACGCCACGAAACGCTTTTTTTTTCTTTATTGCACTACGCCACGAAACGCAGATCCTCCAAGTAGGTAACGGCGAGCGTTATATACACACCGTTTACCGCTGGACGACTCAGAGACGGCTGCGCTTATAAGCGTTTCTTCATTACCAGCGAGATGGCGTTAGGAGGCGCGACAGGCGCGTTTAAAAGTCGTCGGCGAGCTCGCTCGCTTCTTCTTATACTTGCGCAGGGAGAACTTTGCCCTTCCGCTGTCTGCTCGCGCGGTTTTCTTGTGCTGAGGGGAAGAGGGATGTTTCACGCTTTCACCGTGATGTCCGCGCTCATGTTACGGAGCGTACGAAAGCCACTCGAGCTCAGGGACGTTTCATTGTTAGACACAATATTAATGAGAACTAACCGAGAATGACGCCATGGAAAGTATAAAGGATGTTATTTGCAATAATTGGGATATAAATGTGAAGAAAGTAGAGTGGACGAAAAGATAACTTGCCGCCTGCAGGGACCGAACAGGTCCCTTGGACAGTACTTAAACAGGTTACTTGGACAATACTTAAATTTGCTGTATGCCTGCAATCTCTTGTCATGTGCTTAGGGTGGGCGCACATTTCTGTTTCTTTCCTTTCTTTTTCTTTTCTTTGTGCTTGAATAAAGCTTTAGTTATCACTCAGCGCTCGTGTTGTGCAGTCTCTTCTTTGTGGCTCGTTTTTTGCGCTGTTCAATGTGAATATATTGACAATGCTAGTATGCAGCTAGTATAGAAGCCGCATGCTAGGATGGTAGCATACAGCTTGTTGTTAGTCTTGTTTAAGCTCGCTGGATGATCACATGGGTAAAGTTCATTGTTTTCAGTTTCCCACCGCCATGATAGAGCAGGTTCGGAGCAGTTACTAACAAAAATTACTGTTTGGAGCAGATTTCTCTATTGGAGCAGTTTGCAGCAATTGGAGCAGCACTTCCATCTCTGCAATACGAAGCTCTTCTTTTTTTTTGTACTCGACCATTAAGAGAGGGGTTGGGGCACTGCGTTGAACCTTGGCCGCCCCTAATGAAGAACTCTGGGCACACCTATGCTTGTACTGGAAGACTTAGGAATATTGGCCTAGGACGGTTCGGGACACAATTAACGGTCACATACAGGACGCCGAACCGTTCCTCCCTGCTGGGAGTCACTATGTGATATCGAAATCTACATCGGATAGAATATCATCCGTATACGTTGGGGCCTAGCAGCTTTTCACCATCGCAGGTGAAATCGTGCATTCCGGAAAAATATGTCTGGGCATACAGAATGTTGTCCCGGTATAACAACCGTCAAGGAGTTGTGCACCCCTGCTCTAACTGCTGCAAGAAAATTGTCTGTCGCACTTTTCGGGGCTCAAATCTGAGCGAATGAACATGTGTAGAGCTCGGTACGATTTGCAGCCCGAATTTTACCACTCATGACATACCGATTGGCTGCGAGAACGGTTTATTGGAGTGTGCACATCACTGCGGTAAAGCACGCGGTTTCCTAAAAACTGCTTGCGCGCTAAAATTGTTTGCATTACTAGCCTCCCGCTTATGCCTCGCCTATGAGGTCGCTCACCAGTGCGGGTCATAAAAACATGCCCTTATAGCGTTCCTTTGAGCGCAAATGCAGCGGGACGTAAGTGCCGGAGTCACCGCTTCTCGCCCGTATGCGTGCGGGTGTGCTGCGCTAGCCCATTTTTACGATTAAATTGGCGGCCGCAGTATTGACAGGCAAACTTCACATCTGAGTGAACAACCTTATGATGCGAAAGGTCGGGTCTCGCAGAGAAAGCCTTCCCGCATGTGCCGCACTTATACGGCCTCTCGCCAGTGTGGGTCGCACAGTGGGCTCTTAGCGTGCTCGAGAGCGCGAATGTAGCCGGACATAGGTGACACGCGTACGGCCTCTCACCGGTGTGTGTACGCCTATGGTTCTGGAGTGCATCTCTGCTGGCAAATTTCCGGTCGCAGACACTACAGCAAAACACTTTCGTCCCCGAATGAGTCAATGTGTGGCGTGTAAGATACCGCTTCATGGCGAATTTCTGTCCGCACGAATTGCACTGATGCGGTCGTTCACCAGTGTGGGTCAACATATGGTAACTGAGATTGGGACGGTTGGTGAACGTGGCTGGGCACGATGAACATTCGTAAGGCCTTTCCCCTGTATGCGTGCGAGTGTGGACGACGAGGCTCTCTTTCGTTAAATATTTCCTGTCACAAGAATTACAAGCGTACCGTTTTACACCTGTGTGAACTAACAAATGCTTTCGCAGCCCCGACTTGCTGTTGAGAACTTTCTGGCACAGGCCACACTGCAAAGGCTTGTTTCCCGAATTCTTGCTGTCTGTTTTTGCACGGGGCAGTCTGGTCTTGACTGGGACCCTGAAAACGGAAGAATACATACATTTAACAATTAGAGAAATCTCATAAATTACAGGAGCAGTTTCCCTCGTATATGAATAGAACTATAAGAGCACTGAATACAAAAAGCAATTTACAACTCCAAGAGCCTAGAAACGCACACACAAAAAACATAGCATTTTCATTTCAGAGTTGGCAAAACCAAGGTGTTGCAAGTTACTAGACTGATTCACGTCCTGCTTGACTGAAATTACCTACTCGAACAGGAGCGGTTCCTTTATCTGGGTATCCTGATAACGAAAAAGAAAAACAATTCAAAAACAGGAAAAACTCAGCCAAAGGGATTCAACCCATGGCTGCCAGATAATCGTTAAGAGCTCTATAATAATAATGACGATAATATTAATATAATACAATCAAAATAATAATAATTAATAATACTAACAACTTAATAAAACATAAAGATAAACCAAAAATAGAACAAAATGGTGAAACAAAATACATATAGTTATGAACTTGGTGAGCTACTAAGGGTTGTATGGTGTGAAAGCAATGATGTTCAAAGTCATTTAATGTTTGGACGTATTGCCTGTTTCTTAATTGGATGGGAATTAGGCCGCGGCGTTCAGAGATTCCAAATCGCCACACGCCAGATTCATTCCTGACGGCTGCAGGAATTTAAATTTCTGTATGTGTTATGACTGCACGCAGCTTCGAATTGGATTAGCTAACGATGTATAGAAAAAGTACTTGTATGAAATAATGATACCTGTCCGGTTATATGGTGGTTATATTAATGCTACACCTGTCAATTTCATCATGCTAGACTTGGGCTAGACTACCACCCAACTGTCAAATATAAACGCAGTGTTGCTGAGACACTTAGGGACCTTATTCAAGATGGCCGCATAAGCACAAAGATGAGAGAGTCACTGGTCCCCCACAGTCCTGCTGCAGGAAGATTTCATTTGCTTCTCAAGATACAAAAGGTGAAGAACCCCGTTCGTCCTATAGTGTCGGCCATTGGCACTGTGACTTAACTGCTCTCTAGCTATGTTGATGGTCCTATTAAAGAATTCATCCGTCCTTTCCATGGTATCTTAAGGATCCCTATTGCAAAAACCAGCGCCGTTCCAGTAACCCCAGGGTGATACCAGTACGTTTTTTGGCACTGGATCGCACTGGGAACACTGGCATATGCTCGAATACACTGGGACAGCGGTGAAAGCACTGGGAAAGAGCTGGGTCGCACTGGTAGGCGCACTGGCTTTGCCGCTGTGAGGCTGGCGCTCACTGGGAAGCGCTGGATACGCTGGAATTTTCACTGGCGTGGGCTGGCACATACTGGAGCCTGCAATGTTTCTGCCAGTGCTGCGCGCCGCCTTCAGATCGTGCGCGGCAGAATGCTTTGGTATCGTTGAATACCGTATGTTTGATTCGATGGTACCGATAGATACTATCCTAACGGGTTCCGAACCTGTGTCACAAATTCTAGCTTGGCAGAGAAAGACGATGAGATGCGCACTATTTTCATCATATATATATATATATATATATATATATATATATATATATATATATATATATATATATATATATATATATATGTACTTGATATATGTGAAATCACGGTCACTTTGAATGTTTGACTGTCGAATGTGAAGAAAAATATGTTAATAACCAAAAGCAGCCAACAGTAATCATTTTACATTCTAGCACGCTTTGTTTTTATTCATGCAGTGCCAATAACGTCGTTAATCTTTGCGGAGCACGTAGCAGCAACTTATAGACATTTTGTGCATGCCGCGCATATATATCAATTTTGCATCCGTGATGTGTTGCGGTAATTACTTCATATTGTAATAATTATAAGTCTGGAGGCAGCGGTCTGAACATACAGAGCAAGTCGTTACATCGCCGTGCAGTCGGCAAGAAGTAAATGAGCTCTGGTTTGACGATCCCTTCCAACGGAGGCCAGAAAAACAGCCGTCTTTCGATATCGCCACGCCGGAAACGCATCTCGGGCAATTCTTGCACTTCAGCTATACGTTAGGTAACAGTTCAAAAGGTTCCGCGGCCGAAATGCAGAAACTTCAACCATCGCAACTCATCTGCGCCAAGATCGGTCCTACCCAGTGCGGCTCCCAGCGAGTGTTAGGCCTAGCGTACCGGCCGAGTCCGTCTATATGCCACCGGCGCTTCTTGGTTTAAGTACACGCAATTAGAACGTGTAAGATTTACTGTGAAGTATAGTCCGGACATCCGTTAATCTAAATTAACCATTTTTTCTTGTGTACGGCATCCGCACAAGGATCGATGACCATCGATGCGACGCGCTTTCAGCAACAAACGCAGGCTCACCGGGGTGTGTCCAGATAAGATCGAACACGAGGTCCCGGTCACCATTCCCGATTGTGATGAAATTAACTGCAGGTCTAGGCATTACACCCAGAACAATGGTTTCGCAGTTAGTTTTGCGAAAAAAAAATTTGTTCGCCTGAAAAAAAAATATACAAATTTTGGCCGCAAAAAACGCTTTTCCGCCAATTTCGCGATTTCTGAATTTTGAGCGCACCTAGGGAAAAAACGGTGCACTTCTTCGTCACAATATTATTCCCCTTAAAGAACAAGTGAAACACAATCTTATGAGGCTATTATTTTCCTTGCTTGTCGAAGCACTTTTGAAGAAAAAAATCACAAACTTAGCAAATCGCACAAAATACCTGTATTTCAGGAATTTATTGCTGCAAGCACGTTAAAGTGAGGATAATAAAAATTGGTACATATGAACTTTGATACTTTCGCTCTCTTTTAAAATAATTTGCGTGGTTTTACCGCGCTCCGTTTTACTCGATAATTGGGCTGAAACGTAAGTGATTTACCAAAAACGCCGAACTTTGAAAATGATTTTCTCAAAAAGGCCATTTTTAATTATTTTTTTAAATCTCTCTGATTGAAGTCAAGGGCGTCATCTACCATTGTGCAGAAAAAAACGTTGCATTATTTTGGTTGCTAACAAGTTATAATGCGTCACATGTGACCATGCCAGCCTAGCGGCCGCGTCGTTCGTTATTGGCTGAAACTCGGATATAAGTTGCTCAAAATACTTGTACGTGACATAATCACAAATCAGCAGCTCCACACCAACAAATGCGCAGTCCGGTGTCATGGTTCAGCAAGCTTTGTCTTGCGATCAGCCGCTTGACAAATACGCAGCAGCGGCCGCTCGATACTGCGGGCACTCACGTTACATGAGTGCCGCTTCGACGGCGGATGAGCTCCGCCTGCGCGCGAAAACTACGCTAAGAGGACGAATTAGATAAGGAATGCATCACTGTGAAAGTTAAAGGCCGTTAAGTGCCAACAAATGTCATAGTATGCAACGAAAACACTGCCGGCGATTTCCCAGTGAGCGCCTCCAGTAGTGCGCTAATGTATTGCTTTCTCTCTTCTGATGGGCTAAAGATAATTAGGTTCATTCTATGAGCAACATATGACACGAAATAAAGCCATTGACATCTAAAGAAAGCTGTCATACGTGCTTCCGATGGTCGAGCAACTCAAACTGCAGTTGTTCATCTCGTGCCAGAACACTTGTGTCAGCCGGCTGTGAAAAGAAGTGTGTCCAAGTCCTTTGCTTCATTAAAGAACCGCTTTTACAATACTGCATTGTTGTGCGTCCGCAGATAGAATATTCAACGCAAGTCGAGCGCTTTATCACGATATTATGCGGCTTCGGGCATAACAGCAGGGGAAAAAAATACATCCGTGCTGTATTGAAGGCGCTCACTGGGAAATCGCCGGCAGTGTTTTCGTTGCATACTATGACATTTGTTGGCACTTAACGGCCTTTAACTTTCACAGTGATGCATTCCTTATCTCATTCGTCCTCTTAGCGTAGTTTTCGCGCGCAGGCGGAGCTCATCCGCCGTCGAAGCGGCACTCATGTAATGTGAGTGCCCGCAGCATCGAGCGGCCGCTGCTGCGGGTTTGTCAAGCGGCTGATCGCAAGACAAAGCTTGCTGAACCATGACACCGGGCTGCGCATTTGTTGGTGTGGAGCTGCTGATTTGTGATTATGTCACGTACAAGTATTTTTAGCAACTTATATTCGAGTTTCAGCCCATAACGAACGACGCGGCCGCTAGGCTGGCATGGTCACATGTGACGCACTATAACTTGTTAGCAACCAAAATAATGCAACGTTTTTTCTGCAGAATGGTAGATGACGCCCTTGACTTCAATCAGAGGGATTTTAAAAAAAATTAAAAATGGCCTTTTCGAGAAAATCATTTCCAAAGTGCGGCGTTTTTCGGTAAATCACTTACGTTTCAGCCCAATTATCGAGTAAAACGGAGCGGGTAAAACCACGCAAATTATTTTAAAAGAGAGCGAACGTATCAAAGTTAATAGTGTACCAATTTTTATTATCCCTCACTTTAACGTGCTTGCAGCAATAAATTGCCTGAAATACAGGTATTTTGTGCGATTTGCCAAGTTTGTGATTTTTTTCTTCAAAAGTGCTTCGACAAGCAAGGACAATAATAGCCTCATAAGATTGTGTTTCACTTGTTCTTTAAGAGGAATAAATATTGTGACGAAGAAGTGCACCGTTTTTTCCCTAGGTGCGCTCAAAATTCAGAAATCGCGAAATTGGCGGAAAAGCGTTTTTTGCGGCCAAAATTTGTATATTTTTTTCAGGCGAACAAAATTTTTTTTCGCAAAACTAACTGCGAAACCGTTGTTCTGGGTGTAATGCCTAGACCTGCAGTAAATTTCATCACAATCGGGAATGGTGACCGGGACCTCGTGTTCGATCTTATTGGACACACCCATCTGTCATTTACGTTCGGCATACATTCGCGTCACGCAATGTCAATTTTGGTGTATATCAAGCTAGTCAAACGTCCGCGAATGCACCATGAGCGTGGCATGTAAATCATGACATGCATGTCATGGTTTTCATGTTACCACCTGTTATTCATGTTCTTCATACAATCACACCGCGCAATACCAATTTTGGTGTATATCAACCTAGCGAAACGGCCGCGAGTGTGTCATGAGCGTGGCATGTAAATTATGTCATGCATGACACGCGTGTCATGATTTTCATGTTACCACCTCTAATTTACGTTCGTCATACAGTGGCGTCGTGCAATACCAATTTTGTTGTATATCAAGCCAGTGAAACGGCCGCAAATGCACCATGAGTGTGGCATGTAAATCATGACATACATGGCATGCATGTCATGGTTTTCATGTTACCACCTGTTATTAATGTTCTTCATACAGTCACATCGCGCAATACCAATTTTGGTGGTATCAACCTAGCGAACGGCCGCGAGTGCGTCATGAGCGTGGCATATAAGTCATGACGTGCATGACACAAGTGTCATGATTTTCATGTTACCATGTGTCAGTTATGTTCGTCATGTCGAAATGTCTCGTCATACCAGTTTTCGTATATATCCATTCATTTAAACGGCCGCGAGCGCCCCGAGACCATGTCATGTAAATCATGCCGCACATGACATGCCTGTCATGATTTGCACGTTAGGACCTGTCATTATGCTCGCCATGAACTCTTTTCACGTCATACCAGTTTTAGTATATACGAAATTAACGGAATGGCCGCAAGAGCCCCAAGGCCGTGGAATGTAAATCATGCTGTTCATGAAATGCATGTCATGATTTTCATGTTATGACCTGTCATTATGTTCGTAATACGGTCATGTTATTCTATACCAATTTGGTATACATCCGATTAACGAAACGGCCAGGAGAGCACAAAGTCGTAGGCGGCTAGATAGATAGATAGATAGATAGATAGATAGATAGATAGATAGATAGATAGATAGATAGATAGATAGATAGATAGATAGATAGATAGATAGATAGATAGATAGATAGATAGATAGATAGATAGATAGATAGATAGATAGATAGATAGATAGATAGATAGATAGATAGATAGATAGATAGATAGATAGATAGATAGATAGATAGATAGATAGATAGATAGATAGATAGATAGATAGATAGATAGAATAGATAGATAGATGATAGATAGATAGATAGATAGATAGATAGATAGATAGATATAGACAGACAGACAGACAGACAGACAGACAGACAGACAGACAGACAGACAGACAGACAGACAGACAGACAGACAGACAGACAGACAGACAGACAGAACAGATAGAAAGCAGATAGATGATAGATAATAGATAGATAGATAGATAGATAGAAGATAGATAGATAGATAGATATAGATAGATAGATAGATAGATAGATAGATAGATAGATAGATAGATAGATAGATAGATACGCTCAAACTCGCAGAAATTCGCCAAGAAATGCTTCGCATTTAAAAAAAGAGAGAGGTGCCGATCAGTGGTACGTTCGGGCGTATTGTTCGCACTGCGCTCTTCGGCAGATAAATGTTGCAACGATACCTCGTATGACGCGCTAATCGGCACCCGTGCTTCTTTGTCGAAATGCCTTGTCTTTCGCAGGAGCAAACGTGTCGAGATGTAAAGAACACGCAAATTCTTGGCGCGGTAGTGGCCCTTTGGCTTTGAGCGGCCTTCATGTCACTGGACAAAGGTAACAATCACGCTTTCCGTCCGTCCCGTTACAACTGAAGCAATAAAGCGGCGCCCAAGCCTTCAGCATCGTTCGTTATTAAATGCGAAGCATTTCTTGGCGAACCTCTGGCACTTTGAGCGTTTCTATCTACGTATCTATCCATCTAGCCGCCTACGTCTGGGTGCTCTCATAATCGCCTCCTTAACTTGGTGTTGGCCAAAATTTGCATGGGAGGGTAAGAGGATTTGACGAATATGACTGTCGGGTCATTACATTGATAACGTGAAAATCCTGTCGCGTACGTCATCAAACCCTTTCCACTGGACAGGTGTGGCACATACCCGTTTACCACAGGCCGCGGTTTACGGGTATGCGCCACAGGTGATTGACAGTTTATATCTACCCAGGAACGGCGAGAACAGACATTGGTAGTTTAAATGCGAGAGCGTTAAGAAAAACCAACATCGGCAGCGTTGACCGGACGAATGGAAAGAATGAAAATTAGGATCCCAGCAGGAATCGAACCCAAGCATTCTGCGTGGCAGTCAGGTATAATACCACAGAGCCATGCCAGGTCTATAAACTGGTTTGGAAAAACAGCCTACGCAGGCGTAATATCGATGCAAGGCGTCAACTGTGGTTGTGGTGCTTGCTATCTGATTTTACAGAAAAGCTATAAACAATACGTGATACTCCTACGATGTGCACTCCTACGATACAGGCATCATATCAGATTAAAGTCTGTGGCTCCAGTGCTCGCTCCGCTTTTGTAGCAGTCTAATATACATTAGATTTGTATTTCTATGATTAAGCAAGCTATATTGAAGCATTGCTCGACCCCGGACGAATACATGAATGAAAGTTACGTATGATATCCACATCACCGCACCGTAAAGTGCACTTAGTCCGCGAGAACGACGCAGTGTCCTCTTCATTTCTTACGAGGCTGGGCGATGGCCTCATGCTAACCGAGGATGATGCCAGATTGATTGACAGCCGCCTTGTAGACTAGGCTACGTAGGCCACGTACGCCCAGGTAGTGTACGAATACGACAAGCGCCATCCTCTGATGTTGGTCTACGTAGCACTATCCTGGCCTACAAGCCTCGACGGCCTATACCTAACCTACGCGAAGAGTGACTTCGGGTTCCGAGATGTCGCCGGCTCTATCGACAGACAATTTGTCGACAAAATGACCGACGCATCCATGAATTCCAACAACGTGGACCTCTCGTCACCGCGATTACGACCGGATCCTATAACAAGTCATGACCAGCTGCTGGTGCTCACTGATCACGGAGATGATGACCTTGTTGAAGAACTGTCAAGAAATTGTTCCACATATGCATACGGGCTCGTGAAACGTGCGTGCGTTATCCATCATAAGGGACAAGTATAAGCACTACATATCAGCTTACCGCTTCTGGTGTTGGTAATACCCACTTTACCGTTGGCAGTGTTACCGAACCGTAAACAACTGGTTATATAACACATATGCGGCTCTTGAACATATATATGTGCGTATGAAATTTATACAGATCTATAGCATCATTTTGTAACTTGTCGCTCAGTAAAAAAAATTACGCCCTAGTCACCTTCCCGCCGCATGCTTCGCATAACACCGACTCCCACGGTACATGGGATCTGCCGAATTTTTTTTGAAAATGAGTTGTTTTTAGTTTTTTACAAGCATGAAACACAGGAAAGCTATTAGGAATAGTGTTGAAGGCGCTAAGTTCATGAGCATGACGTTTTCGAATGCGCTGCGGAATGTCATGTCTCAACTTCTGCGAAGATTCATGTAAATAAGTGTTTACGCACTTATTTGTTGCGAATGCACTAGGCATTCAAAACAAATATTACTCTATGTGCAAATTGACCAGTCATAAAACGCCGCAGTCGCATCTTCGCACCTCCCCTTTAAGTAGTAGAGCTGTTCAAACCGGCCGTAATCTGTCTAATCTGTCCAACGGGAACAAAAATTTTCGCGCCGCGATGATATCACCGCGGGTAGCAAGCATAGCAACCGATTACGTAGCTGTGCGCCTGTTTTGCTAGCCCATACACTGCTCCACAACCAGTTCACCTGCATGGACGCTGCGCTCAACTGCTCTGTCGACGCCGTAGAAGTGAAGCGCGGTGAACTCCGTGAAGCGCAGTTCACAGGTGACACCTCCTCCTCTGCTTCCTAGACCAGACACGCCCGAGTCGATTTCTGAGGAGAAGACCGAGCCAGATCCCATGGACACTGAAGCATGACCGGCATCACCAAAGCTGCAGTCAGAGCCACAGCCACAGCCAAAGCCACAGCACAATCCACAGCGACTCGAATGGTCGCAGCAGACATTAGCCGAGTCACCGACAGCGCTGGTTCCCCACGACTCGCCCGAGAAAGACCAGGACATTGCTGCCATGCTTCGCTCTCTTCTGGACACTATACTCATGCTTTTGAATAAGCTGAACACTCCGACATCCTGAACTACCCTGCACCTGCTGCGGGCTCTCGATCCGGTGTTTTCAGCGCTTCAGTGATCACTACGGCTCGCCCACGGCCCTCAAGGCCTCGTTTCCCCAATGTAATGTCAGAGCGCTGATGTCATGTAGGTCAGAGAAGCTCCGGCCTCAGTGCCTGATTGTACCCTTTGCACGTGCAGTTCTCTTTTTCTCTTCCGCTTTCTATTCCCCATTCCTTTATCCCCAGTGCAGGGCAGCAAACCGGACGTTCGTCACGTTAACCTCTCTGCTATTCCTCTTCTCGCTTTCTCTCTCTCTGCTCGGTCGCGCCGAAAATGACGTCACGAGCAACTGCGCATGCACTCCTTCGTTCTGTATAAAGCCGGCGTGTGGCGGCGGTGCGCGGCGCCAGACGCAGACATGGGGAGACCGAAGAAGGTCCGCCCTGCCGATGAGGAAGACGCTTACGGGGAATAGCGGCGTGTTTCAAAGCGAGACTGCTGGACTCGACTCGTTCGAGTAGTCCACGAGATAGTACGGCCAAAACCGCGAGAGGCGACGGCGCTAGACTCGACTGGGACTTGGCATCACTTCGTATAAACTGACATCACTTCGTATTTCCAGGTCCAGCTAACAATCGATGTGCCCTTAGCATTGCGCTACTAGTGCAAGCTACTCCCGGCTTTTTTCATGTTTTGCTAGCGCGGTCCGAGTTACATATGCCGCACTGCGCATACATATGAAGCGCATAAACAACAAAATACCTTTGAGAGAAAAATTAGCTATATAGTGACCAGGTAATTAATGTTATTTTTTTAAGTTTGCATAAAAGGATCAGCCGTGCTCACTATCGAAGGCAAAAGCAAATTATAAAGGATTCAGGATGTACTTGCGTTGTTGTAAAGGAAACTCTCGGTTCATTTAGAGTGCCAAAAATTGCGCAGAAGTATTTAAAATGGCACCCACGCTGTATATCTACATATACACATTAGTCGACAAGAAGTGCTCCGTTTGATCGTAGAAATGTTATTCTAGACAATTACGCTCACACAGTGCTACGAACCTGCGACTTACGTATTTAAGACCACGGGCTGAGAAGGATTTTCGACTGCGCCGAACCGATTTCAGCTACCGAGCGTGGGAGCGAGCTTAAGTCGGGTGTCCTACGGATGTCATTCGATGTGCTACGGAACTCATAACACGGCATCGGCACTTATAGTATCCACGAAAGAGCGCTTAACTCGAAATGCGGTATAAAGACAACTGATAGCTCTTTGATAAGTTCTCGCATGAGAATGAATGTATACCAGCGAAGGCTTTCACAGAAGGTACGTCGAAAACCACCTGGAATGCTTATAAAGGTGGCATAAAATGAACACGAGTATATTTTTCTTCTATCTGCCTATCTACAACGGAAACTTTGACACGCACATGGATTTCTTGTGGGAACCTTTGCAAGAAAATGAAGTCCCTGTGACCAGCGAAACTATTTCTTTGGAAACCAAAGACGAAGCTGAAGCTCCTTCTATTACTGGACTAGTTCACTTGTTGCGATATTCGTTGTGTGTCTCTATGATGAAAGCGTAAGCTAGTATTTGAAATCTAGTCACGTACATCATCGTTTGGGCTCCTTTCCGAGTAGTAACCGTCATAGTACCGTTACGCTTGCAGCGCCTCTATGGGCATTTGTTGGTGAGCCTGTTTAGTAAAGGTCGGTATGAAAAGAATACTGTATAAACTTTTATGAAGTTTCTTACGCGCTGTTGTTCAAGGAACATTCCTCCATGAGAAACGGCTCGATACCATCGGCACGTACCCTAGTGAAGCCCTGGTAGCGGTGGACGATGCTGTGAACGAAACAGCGATCCTTTATTTCCGAGGCCTATGACGTTGATAAACGCCAGATCCAGAACCAGGGTTCTGGATGCTTGCTTTTCCTTCTTCTTTCGACTTGCAGCCTTTCCGCTTTTCATTCCAAGCGGATCGATATGCTTCTAGTCGATATAATTTTTACAGTTACCAGACTGCTTTGCAAAACCCCTTCTGCGATTTTTCAAGAAATGTTATTGCACTCTTCTCGTTCGGCTAACTGATGTGGAGCTGTTTCCACTGCACAAATAGCTATTGATTGCCTTGTTTTTCTTAGCCACGCTCTGCCCTTCTACGGATGAAAGTTCTTGGTCTTGCTTTTCGCGATGCTGTGTCTTCAGTTACCCTAAACATTTGTTATTGCTAAACTATCTTGAAGTTTGTGACACGCAGCAGAATAGCTCGCCCTGCATTCTGTCATCTGTCTAGAGCATTCAGTGCAGGTCAGGCTCGCTGTCGCAGTGGTGATGTATGTGTCTGTACGTAAGTTTTAGGTATCACTTCCTCATTTGCTCCGCGTAAAACACGAATTCTTCATTCCGTTCTTTTGGCATTCTATCGTTTTTTCGCTTCCTTACTCGTTGTGCGGCCAACGCACCTCGAGAAGCCCATATTTTAGAGACTTGAGATTGGCAAATTAAAAGAAGAAATAAAAGAACATCAAAGATGGCAAAGATTGATTGTGCAAACCATGTTGCTGACACGAAGTGTTTTTCGCTCGCTGCACTAACAAAACAAAAAAAGGGAAAGAAAAACAAAAGATCGTCTCCGTACCGGGAAACCAGTGAAATAAAAGTTCTACAAAACTGAGGCCCAAGAGGCTTTCCGACGTTTCAGTAGGTTTGTTTGCCTGTTACCTTACCTGTTAGTTGAAGTTATCTGGTGGTGGTCCTGTTAGCAACAACTGCCTGCTAAATAAAAAAGAGAAAATAAAATTATTGTTTGGTGGGATGACTCGCAAAAGGAGGAGGGGGTGGGGAGTAAGGTATGGAAGCGCGGATTTAGTTGGAGATTAGAGATATCAAAGGTTAGGCCGGATTTCTATCCCGTTTGATACCCTGCACTGGGGTGCAGGCGTTTCGTACCATGCGTTTCATTTTTCCGATAGGGTAACGCATCCAGAATTTTTATTTAGTTCTTTATTTATAAGTACCCTGAAGGCCCGACGGCATTACAGACGGGATTGGTACATGTGAGAATACATCAGATTTACAGATCTATTCGGATAAAAAGACGATACAAAGAATAAATACCTTATTATACAATAAAAGCTATGATATAACGCTATGATAATACAGCGTGGCAGAAGAGTAAAATAGTAAGCAGTCATCACACAATGCTAATTGCACCACGAGTGTGTGGTTAAATGCTTCCCACCCGCTGCAAAATGCTCAGCCATAATTGTTCATCGTCACCAGCCACATGCAGCATCACTAAAGTGTACTTAATCCCTTACAGATGTGTAGCGGGTACCTCGCTCATCCGCAGACAAACGAATAATGGCGTAGTGGGTGCTGTCCTGAGGTTTCGATCCACTGCGAAAAGTGCCGTTCCGTTTCTGGTCCGGAATGAAAAAAAGTGCTCTGTAACCGTTCGTAACGGTTTTCATTTGCAAGGAAAACTTTGGAGTTAAAATAACGATAAAGAACACTGGATTTTACTCTTAAAAAATTGGGACAGTTGTAAAACACGTTCTTCCCACGTTCTTTAAAGCGGAAGTAACTGTACCACGAATGCTTACCAACTAGCACAAACCGGTGCCCTTTAAAGGGCCCCTCACCAGGTGACCTAACGAATTATAGTTAGACATTGCAAGTTGTTGCGAGCCCAATAAAGAGCATTATGCCACAAGAATTTTTTCTAATCGGTCGGTTAGAAGCTGAGAAAAACAATAATTTGTAGCGGCGCGAAACCATGATGCGAGGAGGCGAACTGCAAACCCTTGCCGCTCGCCCCGCGTAGCCTTCGCAAGCCAAATCCCTTCCCTGCCCTCTTCGCCACGCGAGCGGAAGGATCACATAACGCATACGCATGAACACGTCATGCGCACAAAATGTCACGAGCGCATGACGTGCCCGAACCAGCCCTAGCCCCCGAGACGCGAGCGGTGTTGTGGCGGCGTTCTTTGAGCTTCATCTCTGCAAGCTATGCCGAATGCACCCTCGCCGATCACTTGGCTTTTCAACCTATTACTGAGCACGAAAGCTGCGACATTTTTACGGACGCGAGACTAGCGATGTGCCGCATGAACATCTAGTTAGACGCGGGAGGATAAATGAGCCTAATGAGCGCTGGAACGCGGTAGAAAATTACTTACGTTGTAAAGGGTGGCGTCTGCACGATGCGCAAAGCGCGAGAACACGAACGCGTGCGAAACGGAGGTAGATTAGTCTCGAATCTCGCTGCGATTCGCAGAAAAATTAAAAAAGAAAACGCACACATTCCGTTCGTGTGTTTTATTATTGCTCTCAAGTTTTATTCATCCATTCAAGCAACAAATTACAAAAACTACGCGTCGTGTCAAATAATTATCGCAGTGTCACGTGCTACTATTGGCGACGTCAGAGCACAGTCGTCTACGTAGAGGAGCGACGTCACAGCACTACCATCTACGCAGGGCCATTCTCTCATGTACGTCATCCCCTCATTCTCTGGGCGCGTGGACGCGAGAAGAAGGGCAAGCAGCGTTCAGCTTGAAATTTGACCCACTTACGCGGCGCGTAGCGTTGCAAATTTTGGCAGACGTAATCGTGAACGCCTAGTGCATGCATTGCGCTCGTCAGCTCAAAATTGTCAAACCTGGTGAGGGGCCCTTTAAAGTCGTGATAATTGTTTTCTCAGAAGGTAACTACGAATTTTTTAGCAAGCTGAATACTTTGTGTCACGGAAGTGAGCACTATCTCAGAAGCAGCTCGTCATCGAGTGCTGCTCCTGGTCTTTCTGATATGCGAGACCGCTGTGCTAATAAAACAAACTTCAACGCCGAGAATGCCCTCTCCACGCTGGCCTGCGTGACAGGCACACAAAGCTCCACTTGCGTTAATGTAAACGTCTCTGGTTACCGCTGTTTTGACCAACCAAGCAGGTTGGTTGGTTCGTCGAACTTTATTAAACTGTACTGAGAGACGCGACTAGCGCGCAGTGGGCTTCGCCCATGGCAGGTGAGTTGGGATAATTGCAGGAGGATCGAAAGGTGGGCCAGTTGGTAATTCATTTTCTTTGTTCAGCGAACTGGGAGCGCAGAAAAAGACACAAAGGACGAAGCGAGGAACCACATAAGACGAACGCTCGTCTTATGTGGTTCCTCGCTTCGTCCTTTGTGTCTTTTTCTGCGCTCCCAGTTCGCTGAACGAAGAAAATTAGGATATTTGGCCAGATATGAACATTAGAAGTAATCAGAAGTTTTCAAAGAGGCAATCATTGATATTTCAGCTAAGAAGAATAAAGGTTTATGGAGAATAAAGCTACCGCAAACTCTGTAACGCAAAACTACCTAATATTAGCGCAACGGGGTCCAAAAGTGCCGCGCTACTTACGATTAGGCTGCTAAGGAGCAACAACACAGCGGTGCGTGCCGCCAAAAAACTAGCATATATATATATATATATATATATTATAAGGAACCGCTTTATTCGAGTCGAGCTCGAGCTGACACACACTGATGATGATATCTACAGATGAGGAAGTTGTACAAATGATGATGATTTGTCCAGTTGACAAAGAAGAATCAGTGACTGCGCTCACACTAATTCCCTCTCGCGCTGGAAGCGGCCGCCTGGCCGCGCGACAGTATTAAGAGGTACGTCGTGTATACGGCTTCAACCGAGAAACATGCACGATTTCTGTCCCACGGCAACGGTGATCGGAAGGAGGTCTAAGCGGTGAGACACGGTAATTAACGGGCGATGTTTGCTCAATGACCGTGTAAGGTCCAATAAAGCGACTCATGAATTTTTCGCATAAGCCGGGAACGCGCGCCGGAGTCCAAAGAAGAACTTCGTCGCCAGGGGTGAAGGCGACAGCACGGTGAGTCGAGTCGTAGCGAGACTTCCGAGCTTCCTGGGAGATGCCGGTGTTAATTCGGGCCAGGTGACGGCAGTGTGCAAGGCGAGACAGAAATTGTTCGCATAAAGGACTTGCTGAGGTTGCAGGAGCCGAAAGAAACGAGACGTCCAGAGCGAAACTCGGTGAACGACCATGGACCAGGAAAAAGGGAGCAAAGCCGGTGGTGCGTTGCGTAGCCGTATTATAGGCGAACGTCACGAACGGCAGAATTGAATCCCAGTTCGTGTGGTCGGGGTTGATGTACATGGCGATCATGTCCGAGAGGGTGCGATGAAAGCGTTCTGTCAAGCCGTTGGTTTGCGGGTGGTAAGTAGAAGTGGTCTTGTGAATGGTGTTGGCGGCGCGCAGAACCTCAGCAACAACAGAAGAAAGGAAGACTTTGCCGCGGTCACTGAGCAGCACGCGTGGAGCTCCATGGCGTAAAAATATGTTTCGGAGAAAAAAATCGGCGACTTCAGCGGCAGTCCCAGCTTGTAGCGATGCTGTTTCCGCGTAGCGGGTTAGATGGTCAACAGCCGTCACAATCCAACGATTGCCATTGGAGGTCACGGGAAGGGGGCCGTACAAGTCTATCCCGACGACTTCGAAAGGCAAAGCGGGACAAGGAAGAGGTTGCAGGAGACTAGAAGGAGCTGCGGTGGGTCGCTTGCGGCTTTGACAGTGGACGCACGATGCAACATATTTGGCAACGGCTGAAGAAAGGCCAGGCCAGGTGCAGCGACTTCGTATTTTCTCGTACGTTTTGTGGTAGCCGAGATGACCGGCGGTGGGATCATCATGGAATGTATGAAGAATCTCACGTTGTAGAGAACGTGGTATAACTGGGACCCATTTGTTTCCATCGACGTGATAAACGTAGCGATGTAAAGCACCACTGTGTATCTTGAATTGGTCAAGTTGTCGACGCAGTCGGGCGTTCGGTGGAGTAGAAGTACCTTCCATGCGTGCTAGAATAGAGCTGCAGTAAGGGTCGACGCGTTGATGCGACACAAGGACAGATGGGCTGCCGGATCTTAGCCAACTGAGCGCTGAGATGGGCAGAGCAGTCTCGGTGGAAGATGGCGATGGTGAGTTATCACGGCTGGGAAGAGGGCAGCGAGAGAGAGCATCAGCGTCTTGGTGCTTCTTTCCAGGTCTGTAGGCTACATCGAAATCGTACTCTTGCAAGCGAAGCACCCAGCGACCAAGGCGACCCGATAAGTTCGTTAGGGACGATAGCCAGCACAGTGCGTTATGGTCGGTAACGACTGTAAAGTGGCGGCCATGGAGATATGGGCGAAATTTTTGTACTGCCCAAACAACAGCAAGGCACTCTTGCTCTGTTATGGTGTAATTCTTTTCTGCAGTAGTCAGAGCACGACTGGCGTAAGCGACGACTCGTTCGCGTGCGTTGGTGTCCCGTTGCAGGAGAACGGCACCGAGACCACGACCGCTAGCGTCAGTGTGGAGGATGGTTGGTGCGCCTGGATCGAAGTGGCACAGTACTGGGTCGGATGTCAGGGCTTGCTTCAACGCCAAGAAAGCCCTTTCACAGCTTTCGCACCAAACGAAGGGCGCGTTACTTGCGAGCAGTTGATGGAGCGGAGACGCAAGCTCTGCGAAGTCGCGTATGAAGCGCCGGAAGTACGATGCCAAGCCGAGAAAACTGCGCAGGTCCTTTTGACGCAGCGGACGGGGAAACTCAAGGACAGCAGCAAGCTTCTCAGGATCCGGCCGAATCCCTTCTTTGCTGACTAAGTGCCCGAGAACCTTGATGGTCTTGCTGGCGAAGCTACATTTTTTTGTATTCAGCTGCAGGCCAGCTTTTGCAAGGCAGGCTAGGACTTCTTCGAGACGTTGCAGATGTTGCGGGAACGTGGACGAAAACACTACTATGTCGTCGAGATAACATAAGCAGGTTTTCCACTTCAAACCGCGCAGTACGCTGTCGATCATGCGTTCGAAGGTAGCGGGCGCATTACAAAGTCCGAAAGGCATTACATTAAATTCATACAGCCCATCTGGGGTGGAAAAAGCGGTCTTCTCTTTGTCAGATTCGGACATCGGTATTTGCCAGTAGCCCGATCGCAGATCAAGGCTAGAAAAATACTCGGCACCATGCAACGAATCCAGTGCGTCGTCGATCCGTGGCAGGGGGTAAACATCTTTGCGCGTTATCTTGTTCAGCGCACGGTAATCGACGCAAAAACGTACTGTTCCATCTTTCTTTTGCACTAAAACAACTGGGGACGACCAGGGGCTCGAGGAAGGACGTATGATATTCCGTAGAAGCATGTCTGAGACGTTTTCCTCGATGATCTTGCGCTCTGCCAGAGACACGCGATACGGGCGCCGGTGAATAATACGAGAACCGTCAGTCTGAATGCGGTGAGTAGCGGCAGTGGTCATACCAAGGGCGGGTGAATTAATGTCGAACAGAGAACGATGCCGGTTCAATAAGGTGAGTAAATCTTGACTCTGGGCTGCTGTCAGGTCAGGGCTTATGGTGGTCGACATAGGTGTAGAAGGGTTCAGTGGCGGCGAGCTTGACTCCGGTAGTTCTTCTTGACGCGGAAGGGCAACAACTGCAACGGGATGAAGGTCAACTGCGCAAGTGACTGTTGATCCACAGGGCAGCATTAAGGGTTCGGGGGTTTGATTTAGTGCAGTAAGCAAGGCAGACCCGTGAGAGAAGCGAATAAGCCCTGGAACAATTAGAATGCCTCGATGTAGGGTATGACCGTAAGGTAGCACGAGCACGTCACCATCCACAATGTTGTTGGAATTAACGCTGATTATTTCTTCTCTAGATGGCCAAAGCACATAATCTGAGGTGGTGACGAGGCGAATGCGCCCCTCGTGTTCAGACAAAGAAGAGTCAGTGGCATTGAGCTGTATGAGGCGCTGACGACAAGGTATAGAAGCGGATGCAGAACACAAGAAGTCCCACCCCAAAATTAGTGCGTGGGTGCACTCACGCAAAACAGCAAATACTATATGATGACGAATACCATCTATGCAAACACGAACCGTACACTGTGCCAGTGGGCGTATGATGGCGTTCGTCGCTGCACGGAGAGATGGGCCGCAATAAGGCGTGGTCACTTTTCTGAGGCGAGAACAAAAGTCAGCGCGAATAATCGAAATAGCAGCGCCAGTATCCACAAGAGCTTCGACACGTACACCTTCTACGAACACTACTAATAAGTTCGATGGTCGCTCTGGAGGAATTGTTAGCTGTCCGGCGGATGCAGTTTCCCCTCCTAAAACTGCATCGGGGAGTTTTCCGAGTGGGCGTTTGAGAATTGGGAGGCGGGTCGCAGAGGCGACACTGAACGGCGGCGTGGAGATGGTGACCGGCGGCGAGACTCACGAGAATTCCCAGACCTGTCAACATTGTAAGGAGGAGAGGGTGAACGGCGGAAGGAAGAGCGGTAAGGCGTTCGTTGGTAGCTCGCGGGTGGACGGACGCCCGTGCGTTCCTCGGGAGCGTAGCCACGTTGCTCGTCCTGTTGGCGCCGTCTGCAAAACCGAGAGATGTGTCCTCGGTAGCCACAGTAATAACAGATGGGTCGAGGAGGTCGTTGTGCGGTATAATAAGGCTGTAGACGCATCGGTTGTGACAACGAAGCCATAGGTGCATGGTCTCCTGGTGTAGGCGCAGGGACGGGGGTGGCTGCAGAGAGCGCCGCAACATCGGCGTACGTTGGCACCTAACGCGCGCAGGGACCGTCGGAACACGGTAGACGTGATGCGGCCGCTATCTCTTGCTTAATGATGTCCCGCAAGTTGGTTGGAGCTGAAGGTAGAGGAGATTGCGGAGCGCAGGAAGAGCAACGCCCATGAAGCTCTTCACGAACGATGTCACGGATCAGCCAACGTAAGTCCACGGCCGCAGGAAGACGAACGTCCGAGGTGTCGTAGCATAGGCGAAGAGACTGGAGTTCGTCAAGTCGCTGGCAAATGGTGATGACGTCCTGAGTGGTGGCAGGATTTTGCATAGCAAGGGCGTTAAAGGCGACGGTGTTTATGCCTTTAATAATATGGCGTATGTGATCGGTCTGGGACATGGCGGAGTTGACACGCTTGCACAGTGCAAGGACATCCTCAATGTACGAGGTGTACGATTCACCGGGCAGTTGAATGCGTTCAGCCAGCTTCTTCGCTGCCTCAGCACGAACTGTGGGGGCACCGAAAATCTGACGAAGCTGCTGCGTGAACGTGTCCCAGTCGGGAAGATCTGGTTGATGGTTCCAGAACCACGTTTTGGCGACATCACAAAGGTAGAAGGGGACGTTTCGCAACTTCTGTGGGTTGTCCCACCTGTTCAAGTCGCTGACAAGGTCGAAGTTTTGTAGCCAGTCTTCGACGTCATCCCCTCGTAGACCAGAGAAGACCGGCGGATCACGCTGGCGGCTGTTATTGGCCAGAGCGGAGGCTGAAGGCGGAGGCTGTAGTGGGCCGGTGGCGTCAGACGTACCAGGATTTTCGTGAGCGGCCATGGCAGGTGGTAGTACACGACGACCCGAGCGGAGCTCCAGCGAGATTGAGCGAGAGGACTGGGGGACAGAAAAGCACCATCCACCACTTATAAGGAACCGCTTTATTCGAGTCGAGCTCGAGCTGACACACACTGATGATGATATCTACAGATGAGGAAGTTGTACAAATGATGATGATTTGTCCAGTTGACAAAGAAGAATCAGTGACTGCGCTCACAATATATATATATATAAATATATATATATATATATATATATATATATATATATATATATATATATATATATATATATATATATATTTCCGGCGTAGTCACAGCGCCGTGTCGTCAAAGTATGCAAATGCCGAACGAAAAGAGGGCAGTGCTAACTTAACCATCATTTCCTTCTGACAGTGGGAAGAAATCAGTGCCGCATTCTCTCAGTAATAGTTTGAGTGTATTACCGTAAGTTGCTCTTACAACCATTCATTACACAAAGTGTAGCTGACGAAACACCCAAAGTCAAAGACTACAGCAGGACCATCGGTTAACAGGAAAGGTTTGCACATAAGGGGTAGTTTAATACTGTTGAAATTAAGAAAAAAATTAAGAAAACTTCGCTCTAGCGATGCCAAGCCTAAAGAAGATGCGGAGCTGGGCGGCCTTCCTTGTTTCTCGATATTTTTATTTTAGGGGCGAAGCTCCTTAAGGCGGCACCCGTTCGTCCCTCGTAGTCGTCGTGGTCGTAGTAGTGAGTAACAAGTCTTACGCTTTGACCTCCAAGGTGGTGCCGGTGGGAGATTTCTCCTGTGCGTTGTTGAACAATAAAAAATTCGCAGCGTGCGCGTTAACTAAAAGCCGAATTCTTCTGTCTCTCATTCCCCATTAGCAGCCATTGGCATGTTCCAGTAGGAAACGTTAGTAGAAGTAGAAGTGTAAGTGTTAGCTAAAAGCCGACTTCTTCTGTCTCTCATTCCCATTAGCAGCCATTGTTTACCTCCAAGGTAGTGCCTGGTGAGATTTCTCCTGCGCGTGATTAAACAATAAAAATTTTGTTCAAAACGCCGTTGATTGATGAAATAAACCAACGAAAGACGCCAGATGTTTTGTAAAAGCAGAACGAAAGAACGCCAGATGTTTTTCTTAAAGTGTAGTAGTAGTAGTTGCATGTAGCCACCTCGCCCGATCGTCAACGGGCGAGGTGGACCGGCAACGGCGCGAGGACCCTGCCGTACGAGAGTTAAATCACACTAAAAGACATACTTTGCGGGCGATACACTCTAGTGAGCTTTCAACTTTTCGTCTTAATGTACATGATAAAGAAATTATTTCTACGAAAAACGCAAGGCACACCTTGAGCAATATGTTTGGTTTTGGGACGCTAAATGGAACCATGAGGCGATGCGAAGCCGGAGCACTTGCACGATCGCGTTCCGTTGGCTTTCGTTGGGCATGCTACCGACCTCGCGTCGTGGAACTCGCGTCCTGTCTTCCCTCTAGCCTTGCCTTTAATTCGCACAGGGCGAGCGGGGAATGCGGTCGCTCTTGGCGCTCTTTCGCTCGGGAGCGGACTTCTTCCTTGCATTTCACCGATCACAAGTGATAGTGAAGGGACCACGTAAACCAACAGTACAATAAAAGTTTGATGTTTAATATATACACGATGTTTCACACTCTTTATATTATGTACTGGGCGCATTTCACGGAAGAGTTTCACGGTTTACAGATGATTCCCTCCGTAGCTTCGCCCCACTCATCATCATTCACCCCGTGGATATGCTGTGATTTTTTATTTCTTTCCTTTCTTTCTTTGTCTCTCTCGCGTCCTTTTTCTTTCCGCCTTGCTCTCTGATTTTCTTTTTTCATCTTTTCTTGTCGCTTTATTCTTATCGCTTTGCCTCCCTGTTTATTTCTTTCTCGATCTTTCTATGTTTTTCTATTGCCTCTCTTTCTCTCACTTCCTCTTTCCCTTTCTTTCGTTCTCTCTCTCTTTCTGCACTCGTTCTCTTGCACATCCCAGTTATTGCATCCCACGCCGGACAAGTCGGCGCAGCGGGAGAGCGCGTGCCTAGCGCACGTTTTCTGGAGCGAAGCGATAAATGATCAAGAGGACGAAGAGAGCGCTCGAAGGCTGAGTTATTGCGTTGCACGCGCTGGGCGCAGCTGTGCCAGGTGCTAGGCGACGTGAGGTGTCATATAAGGTAGAGGCGGTTCATGATGATGATAGTTTTTGCTAACGCCTATTAGAGAACCTCGAGCTTAAACAGCACCTCCATTTTAAACGTATCAGGAAGACGCTAAGTGCATACACTGCTATAAATAGAATACTCATTCAACAAGAATAATTATCACAAAACACTGGAAGCATAAATAAAAAGCGAAACACTTAGTAGTGTCATCCACTATTTATACTTAAATCTTCTTAGATCATGTTTGAATGCAAGTGAAGACGATGTGTATTTAGTTGAATGGCATGTCATTCCGAAATTCATTGCCGCACATACGTCAATTTTCTGAAATTCGTGTTATATTTCGTCTGCAGAAAGTGGAAGTCGTGGGAAAACTTTTTTGTTGTTATTGTTAGCAACACAGCGTCGACAAATTCATAAGGAACCTGTTCATTTTTTGAAGCGCTTTGAAGGACACAATAATTAAACGCTAGCTAAACAAACCAATTGCAGGATGAATGAACTTAGCTTGAAATAGAAGGAGAAAATTCAGATAAAAGAGTGCTGTTGATAATACCAATAATCTTGTTCTGATTGTGCTGAATGGACGGTAGGTGACAGTTAATGTATTTCCCGAGAAAGTAATACCATAGATGATGTGACGATGTATGAAGGTAAAGTACAAAAATAAAGCGTCGACTGAAAAAAAAAACGCTTGTGATTTAATTACACCTCACATGTGCTACAGACACTCTCTTGTTTATTATGAGTAATATGATCAGTAAAATTCAAGTTAGGCTCTAATTTTATAGAAGGGGAAGATATCAACCCAGCCGCCAGGATCAGGTTTTCCTCAAGGACAACTTAGGATGTGCAATGCAGTAATTATAAAGTTGTGTAAAACCGCTTTCCCCTGAAATTTTTCAGTTCTGCGAGTGTCGGGTCTTTCGAAAAAAATCACAGCATATCCACGGGGTGAATGATGATGAGTGGGGCGAAGCTACGGAGGGAATCATCTGTAAACCGTGAAACTCTTCCGTGAAATGCGCCCAGTACATAATATAAAGAGTGTGAAACATCGTGTATATATTAAACATCAAACTTTTATTGTACTGTTGGTTTACGTGGTCCCTTCATTATCACTTGTGATCGGTGAAATGCAAGGAAGAAGTCCGCTCCCGAGCGAAAGAGCGCCAAGAGCGACCGCATTCCCCGCTCGCCCTGTGCGAATTAAAGGCAAGGCTAGAGGGAAGACAGGACGCGCGTTCCACGACGCGAGGTCGGTAGCATGCCCAACGAAAGCCAACGGAACGCGATCGTGCAAGTGCTCCGGCTTCGCATCGTCTCATGGTTCCATTTAGCGTCCCAAAACCAAACATATTGCTCAAGGTGTGCCTTGCGTTTTTCGTAGAAATAATTTCTTTATCATGTACATTAAGACGAAAAGTTGAAAGCTCACTAGAGTGTATCGCCCGCAAAGTATGTCTTTTAGTGTGATTTAACTCTCGTACGGCAGGGTCCTCGCGCCGTTGCCGGTCCACCTCGCCCGTTGACGATCGGGCGAGGTGGCTACATACAAGTACTACTACTACACTTTAAGAAAAACATCTGGCGTTCTTTCGTTCTGCTTTTACAAAACATCTGGCGTCTTTCGTTGGTTTATTTCATCAATCAACGGCGTTTTGAACAAAATTTTTATTGTTTAATCACGCACAGGAGAAATCTCACCAGGCACTACCTTGGAGGTAAACAATGGCTGCTAATGGCAATGAGAGACAGAAGAAGTCGGCTTTTAGCTAACACTTACACTTCTACTTCTACTAACGTTTCCTACTGGAACATGCCAATGGCTGCTAATGGGGAATGAGAGACAGAAGAATTCGGCTTTTAGTTAACGCGCACGCTGCGAATTTTTTATTGTTCAACAACGCACATGAGAAATCTCCCACCGGCACCACCTTGGAGGTCAAAGCGTAAGACTTGTTACTCACTACTACGACCACGACGACTACGAGGGACGAACGGGTGCCGCCTTAAGGAGCTTCGCCCCTAATATGTCCAAAATCATCAAAAATCAAGAGAATGCAATATTTCCTCGCTGCCTTCGCAGTTGATATTCCTGTAGCGGCAGACATCTTAACATGGTTTAGGATACCATTTGGGACACTAATTAAGAATGTTAAACTGATTAACTTTTTAATTAGTGGAGTTACGCGGGTATGTCATGTAGGAGAATTGGTGTTCTTCCTGCGAAGAACCCATCGCATCTTTGGGATATACAAAAAGCAGCCTCTTGTAATAATTGTGGCACAAGTAAATTCAGTGAAATTCAACGGCGAAGCCGTAAACCGATGAGCGCCACAAGCACACGACCAGAATGAGGTCACTGTTCAAGGGAACGATTACAGAGGTGTAGTTCTTCCGCGTTCGTTAACGCATGCGCGCCATACGTGCTATCATTCCAAGCGCAGTCCGCATGCCCACACAAGGCAGTCTGCTGATGGTTGACTGTATAACGACGCTCACTCATTTTGGAAGTGTCAGAAGAATATGGCAGTTGCGCTTTTTCGCGTTTCGGTTTCGGATTCGTCGTTGAAAATGGTTGAATGTCATTACTTCGCAATTATTATTACAGGCCGCTTTTTCGAAATCTCGAAGTTGCAAGATGTTCTTCGCATGAAGGACTTCATTTCTCCATTTTGACGTAACAGCCTAACTCCACTAACTTAAAAAAGTGAATTATTTATCTTCCTTAGTTACTCTCCTAATTGATGTCTTTAGGCATCTTTAGATGCCAGCTGCTACGAAAGAAGTAATTTTGAAGTCATCGAACAAATATCGCATTTGCCTGATACTTGAGGATGTTGGCCACATTTCCTGAAACTCCCTTATACAGCAGCGGTACACATATAAACAAATGCGCGAACATACATAGTGTAAAGTTTAACACCCCTAACCCCCCCCTTCCGGAAAAATGTCTGACTACGCTACTGCCTCCCGCATATTTAGAAGCAGTGACGTTTTGTGGCCGCGTCTCATCACTCAAGCGGCGACGTAAACCGCTTGAATGAAAGATTGGTTCACAAAGAACACTTAAGTGCACAGGCCGCAAGACAACTGTGTAGCGATGCGTTGACACTTTAGCGTCAAGGGCAGAGTGGGGAAGAAGGCGGAGGTTACGACACAGACAGGGACATAAAAAAAAGTCTCTATACTCGCGGACAACTTTTCTTGGCAATGAAGGGAAGGCTACGGGGGCGGAGCTATTGCACATGTACTGTACACATGTACACTCCGCGAAGTAGTCCGGTTCGGCGCGCGTTTTGAATTTAGTTTTGGTTTGTGAACCTTCCGTACCTCCTGTGATGGCCATTTGATTATTCGAGCGGCCGTCACAGGCTTACACAGCCATTTGTTAGTGAACTTCGTTACAAGCTCCCTCGGCGAGTCGTCGGGAAAGCTGGAGGGTGACGAGCGCTCACCTGAAGACGAAGACGCCATTTTGGCTGTGAGGTGCACGTAAAAGGTGCGACGTTTTCACAGGTGCAAAAACGTGAAATTACACTGCATAAAGCAAAACAAATATAAATATCTCCTTGGTGCGCGCTGACCCTCTCTTCAAACAGCGCCCCGTAAAAAATAAAGCATTGTTGTTTTCTTTATTCTCACGCAGAAAACACGGACGCAATTGTGGGACTATAATCTTCAGCGGTAGCACACGCGTAGTTCGGCTCTCTAGCCTTCCCTTCATTGCCAAGAAAAGTTGTCCGCGAGTATAGAGCATGGCACTCGGTTTGCATGCCGAAACGCTTTCGCTCTTAATTTAAGACAAACGTGTCCAGCATGTCAATGGGACAGAGCGATGTCCAGGCTTTCCACCCTTCCTCTCACCACTAAGTGGGATGCGTGAGCCTTCCTTTTTTTGTTATGAATTAGATGATGGTGATTTTTTCCCGGTCACGCTCTTTGCCGTTGATTCATTAGGATGATGCGAATCCCTTACGCATCGTCATTATTTACACAAATACGGGGCTCTATAACGAAAGTATACCACCTTCGCATTCACATACATGCTGAAGTAACCTAACTACGCTATGGTACAAAGCATGGTGTACAGCCACTTTTATTTTGGCTGTAAGAAAATCAGAAAATGAAACATTTAAACCACGACAGGCACTCTGAAGAAATAAAAAGGTTACATCGGTGATCTGGCGTTATTGGCCATTCATCTTTGTTCTTTAACTAAGGAGAAAATAAATACCGAAGAGCGTCGCATGACTTACGATTCCTTCAATACTCCATAGCTTCGACGACAGCAACGAGCAGCCGTCTTTCTCAGGAGGTGGTGCCCTGCTTTGATTAAAACTTTGTTCGCAATTACGTCCTCGTTGGCTATATCACTATTTTTTTGGCCGATCTACGAAATAGACCCGTAGACGCCACCACTTTCACACTATGTTTTTGTTACATATCTGTGCAAACAATTCCTAACGTTCTCAATTTTACGACAGCTGACGATGATAAGGATGATTATGATATTTATTAACATCTCTGCATGCTGATTCAGAAACAGGGTTCGCGTTCTTTTCCTTGATTTTCTTCTGTTCAATTCCGGTTTTTTTCGCTTTGCATGCATATGTATAAAAATGTGTCTTTTTATCAGCATACGTTGACGAGTTTACTTTGGAGGGCCGCTTTTACAATCTTTTAAGGATGTTATTAAGTCCATTCTTTTTCTGGTTCAGCTAGTTGACCTGGAACCGCTTCAAAGACAGCAGAGATTATTAATTAAGTTTGGTACTCTTTATGATGCCGTTCAACTAATCCTACGATGAAATATTGCTTGAGGTCCCACTTTATCATGTGGTCTTTTTGGCTACTGTAGCAAATTTGTTATCATATAACAGCTTTTACTTTGGCGAGGCCGAACCGGCTACTTTGCCCTTCACTTCACGAGCCGTCAGAGGCACCTAGTACGGCTTAGCTTAGCGGCAGGACTGCCGTCTCGGCGATAATATATTCGTGTCGACGTCATCTTCCATGTATTTTCTAGTTCCGTCATAATACAACACCTGTTCTTGTTTTTCTTTTTTTCATTCCTATTAGTGTTATTCCCTTTTAGAGATGGCTTATTTCATTGCTTGCTGTTTCACTAGTCATGCTGAAGGGTCTCACCTTTTTGAGACTTCACACGGGCTAATTTAAACGAGGAATTAAAAAGATTAAAATTATAAAATATTGATTGAACGCCCCTTTCTGCTGTCACACTGCTGTTATTTTCTTCCACAGCTCCCACTAAAAATATTTTGCAACTGTGGTAAACACAGTAAACAAAAAATTCATAAGTACGGGTTAGGTGCCTTATACAGACTGGCCTACGTTAAATTGCGTTGACCTGTTCTTGTCAGGTGTAGCCGCATAATGTTTTGCCGTTTTAAATGATTGCAGAGTAACGTGGCGCCGTCAATGTCGGCTATGCGGGAAAAAAACGAAAAAAAAAATTCGGCAGATCGCACGCGTTGTGGGCATCAATGAATTCTGACGCACTGCCAAACCATGAATTTATTCGCTTTCATGGGGATTTTTCGCTCGTATACAACAGCGCCGAAGTGGGCACAGAATTTTCTGCGACACAAGCTCTTTAAAGCTGTCGCATGAACGTTTCCGAAGTACATTCTCGCTGTCCCTGGTGTATACTGTGAATCATTTCTGGCGCATAGCCGCATACCACGGACCATGGTATGCGGGCTTGTGCCACATGCTGCTGGTAGAAACGGTTTCATGAGGTATGCGACAGGATATTTGCGTTATTCTTGTCATGACCCGTGAAACGTGTTCTGCTTGTGTCCTGCTATGCTAATTTTGGTATATGCCAAGTTAAGAAGACGACCACGAGAGCGCCCAGACGTAGGCGGCTACACAGACAGACAGACAGACAGACAGACAGACAGACAGACAGACAGACAGATACATAGATAGATAGATAGATAGATAGATAGATAGATAGATAGATAGATAGACAGACAGACAGACAGACAGACAGACAGACAGACAGACAGACAGACAGACAGACAGACAGACAGACAGACAGACAGACAGACAGACAGACAGACAGACAGACAGACAGACAGACAGACAGACAGACAGATAGATAGATAGATAGATAGATAGATAGATAGATAGATAGATACAGACAGACAGACAGACAGACAGACAGACAGACAGACAGGACAGACAGACAGACAGACAGACAGACAGACAGACAGACAGGACAGACAGACAGACAGACAGACAGACAGACAGACAGGACAGACAGACAGACAGATAGATAGATAGATAGATAGATAGATAGATAGATAGATAGATAGATAGATAGATAGATAGATAGATAGATAGATAGATAGATAGATAGATAGATAGATAGATCGATAGATAGATAGATAGATAGATAGATAGATAGATAGATAGATAGATAGATAGATAGATAGATAGATAGATAGATAGATAGATAGATAGATAGTAGATAGATAGGATAGATAGATAGACAGACAGACAGACAGACAGACAGACAGACAGACAGACAGACAGACAGACAGACAGACAGACAGACAGACCGACAGGACAGACAGACAGACAGACAGACAGACAGACAGACAGACAGACAGACAGACAGACAGACAGACAGACAGACAGACAGACAGACAGACAGATAGACAGATAGATAGATAGATAGATAGATAGATAGATAGATAGATAGATAGATAGATAGAGATAGATAGATAGATAGATAGATAGATAGATAGATAGATAGATAGATAGATAGATAGATAGATAGATAGATAGATAGATAGATAGATAGATAGATAGATAGATAGATAGATAGATAGATAGATAGATAGATAGATAGATAGATAGATAGATAGATAGATAGATAGATAGACAGACAGACAAGACAGACAGACAGACAGACAGACAGACAGACAGACAGACAGATAGATAGATAGATAGATAGATAGATAGATAGATAGATAGATAGATAGATAGATAGATAGATAGATAGATAGATAGATAGATAGATAGATAGATAGATAGATAGATAGATAGATAGATAGAAAGAAAGAAACGGTCAAAGTGCATTTGGTTTGCTACAAAAGGCTTCGCATTTAATAGGCGTGCTGTCACTTCGCGTGGGTATGCATATAAAGTGGTTCGGAGGACTGAGTTTGAAAAGGAAACTTGGGGGAACAAACAAGATGGAACCGCGCATTTAGTTAAAAAAAGATGTAGGAGGGGTGGAGCGCGGAAATCTGCGGAAACTGATCACATAAGATCAACAAAGTGGCGCGTGTATCAATATTTTGTTACGTTGAGTCGACCTTTTCGTGAGCGTTCAGATCGTGTACGGTACTTTACGTTGCTCATATTTCGCTTAGCATGATATCACTGCAGGAAATACCGGCTAGCGCATCTAGTGTAAAGTTAAATAGAAATCCATCACAAATGTGCTACATTTTCTGCGACAGTGGTGTTACCAGAGCCCTGTACGTTGTCTACGTGGAAGTAAATACGCATGCGCACATTAGCGCAAAGCATGATAACGTGCATTTTGTTTCACAATAGCTGCTGTAATCGTCGCATAAACCGTCCACAAACGGCACACATAGCTTCTTGCGTGATTTGTCTCTGCCAGTTGTTTCAAGCGCCGAACATTGAGCCATATGAAGACTGAGCACGCGCCGCGCTGTAGATTAGTGGCTACGGCAGAGGAACATTTTATATCGAGCGGGTAATTCAATGGCTTTTGGGAAGAGCAGTGACGTATGATTAAAACCATATAGATATTTATCTACAAAGGATTGAGTAACACTGTTTAGCAGCCGCTTAACACCTTGGCGTTTTTGTTATGAAGCTGTAGCGCAGTCAAATGAAATCAGTTACATGGAAAGCTTTTAGAGTTTATCTGGGCTAGCAGCTGAGGCGAACAAAATGCTGTAAGAGCCCCTGGCCTTTTATCTCATATATATTATATCTATGTGTGCAAACGCAGACCACCTGTAGTCCTTGAGCTCAATCTGTTTGACCAAGCTGTGCTTCTTGCACTTAAACTGACCGCTCCTTTAAAAGGAGTGCTTGTTGGGCTGATTGGTCTAAGAATCAGACATCTAGCGCAAAAGGATTACTCATACACAGGAAAAAAGCACGACAGACTAGGACGAACGCTAATACCAACTCTTTTGAAGACTGAAGCATGTAGGCCGCCACGCAACCCTTTTTCCCGCCTGAAGGTGATAACAAGGAAACTTTACAAATGAAGAAAGCAGCCGCGCTCTTCAGATAAGAGCGTTCAAAAATACCGATTATGTTAGCCTGGTATAAACCAGGCTAACACCTCCGGAGGAGAGGGAAAGAAATGAATTAATGGGAGGGAGGGAGGTCAAACAGGCATGCGTCAGGTTTGCTACCCTGCGCTGGGCGGAAGCGACGAATGGATTAAAAGAAAGAAGAAAACACTGTCAGGGTACATGTGCGCCTGTCGATTACGCGCTTACAAGCGGTCGCTTAACTCTGTCTATTTTGAAAAGAGTAGCTCTGTCTCTCCTCGCATAAGTATGTACGCTGTCGTCCTTTATGAAAGGGAACACGCGAGCGCGCGGCCTGAGCTCTGCTGCGGCTGCCTACAGTGTCATCAACTGACAGCGAAAGAAAGCGCACCCGCTTTTGGCGTCATCTATTGGCAAACAAAATAACTAGTCATGGCCGGTGGACAAGCGCTGCTAGATACGCTCCCGCTTCGGTCGCGCAGCGGGCGATGCTGCCAAAAATAACGGACGTGCTTTCTTCAGCTCTCGGTTGATGGTGCTGTACGCAGCTGCCGCAGCGCGCAGGCCGCGCGCTCGCGTGTTCCCTTTCATAAAGGACGACAGAGTACAGGGTTGGTCAAAAGTTCCCAGGCCGCAACTCCCGGCCGCGGAGCAGCAGCCCGCTGCTATCGGGGCGCTGCCACCGCAATCACGCCTTGGCGCACGCTGGCGTCGAGCGTGTGCGGGGAGGGGGGTGCAGCTCTCTCTCTTTCTTGCTCTCCTTGATAAGAAAGCGACGAATAAACTTGGTGCGTCAAGTTCCCTCGCTGACCGCTCTTCGATGTTTTAGTTCTGTGCAGCGTGTAGCGAGGCGGCAGCCTTCCGGAAAACGGACGTATCATGATTGCGGCCACATTTAGCCAGACACTATATACATTGCCGTCGTTTTGGGCTTACCTGGAAAACAATATCATGCGTTTAACTTTCCATTGGCACTGCGGTGGCTCTCTCAGCCATCTGCGCAGGACATTTCGCTGCATGCGAACATGGTCGGAGCCTTATCAAGGAGAGCAACAAAGAGAAAGAGATACACCCCCAACCTCCACGCACAGGCTGGACGCCAGCGTACTCCAAGGCGTGAGTGCGATGGCAGCGCCCCGATAGCAGCGAGCTGCTGCTCCGCGGCCGGTCGTTGCGGCCTGGGAACTTTTGAACACCCCTGTACATCCTTAATGTCACTGATGCAGCGTTCAACTAAATACGTTAACAGGCCACACAATGTGTGGCTAAGCATGTCTGCGGCCTTCATATTTCACATGGAAAATTTGCCAAGATTGCGCCTACTAGGAGCATGCATAAAACGAATATTTACTAAATATTTGTCAAGCTCAATGTCATACACCATTTTCACCGATTCAATCGGTGAAGCACTCTTCTTTAATGCAGCTGGTCAAATGGCATACCGATAAGTTGAACGCAGGCCAATTCTGACGTTCGCTATCACAAAAGCACTGGTACAAATTTCCAAATAAGCTTATTTGTTACCAGGAGCAAAACCGTCGCCCGCGGTCAATTCAGCGTAAGCCGCCACTGCGCGTTCGTGTCGGTTGTCGACCACGCGACGTTGCTGCGGGGCTGGCGCGAGGGCTGCCTGGTTGCGTTTTGGACGTTTGCCGCCGTCAGCTTTATCGAGCAGTCGCATGGTCGAACGTGGCGAGCTGTAGCTGCACTTACGTGCCAAGTCCGCCACTCGCTGCAGCAAATACTGCAGCTAGGGCTGTCCCTCTTCCGTCCCAGAGCTAGTGCGGAGCAAGTAATCACAATTTTCATACATGGGAAAAAAATATTACTGCAAAGAACAGTACATAACTAAGTGCCATACGAGACGCACTTACCTCCTATTTTTCTGCTTTTCATCTCGCAAAAAGCGGAGCAGGATTTAGTTAAGCCTCTTCTTGACACCGCGAACGCTGAAGCTCCTATCCATCAGCTCGCACAGCCGATCGGCTATCTTCAGCCAGTTCGCAGTGTCAAGGAAAGGATTTAGTTCCATGACTTCTTTCGCGAGAGCGATGTTATCGCTCAGCGTGAATCGCGTGCGCCCGGACATACATGCTCGAGATGACACGACGAGTACGATATGGCTCAACTCAAAAACAACGTGTTCGCACTATGGCTTCGCAGTTCACGTTTGTGCTTCGGCTTGTCCTGGCTCGGAGCACGACCCGGCGTCTTGACTCTCGGTAAAGCGGATCTCGCGATTAGCCACCAGCGACGTGGATTTGCGAGATAGGGCCGTGAAGGTAAAGCCTATCAAGCGACTAGTTTACTTTCCGTAAATGTTCACGCACGCGCAGATTCCATCCGGTATCCGGTGACACGGTAACGTAAAGTATACGTTCAAGCTCAGCGTGTGAATTTGGGAGAGTGGGCGGTGTGATTGGAAGGGCGCCGCGCAAATCGAGGATAAACTATCAATTGCCGTCGCGCGCTGTCTCCCATAAAGGCCCAACCGCATGCATGCGATTTTCGAGCGACGGCGGCGAGCGACAGCAACGAGCGACATGAATTGCTGTCGCGGAGGGCCATCCATCGCCGTCGCTTGTCGCGTCGCGGGTTTCTGGAAAACCAGAAAAAATCGCTTGTCGCCCGGAAGTGAGCATGACGATATCCGGCAACATGGCAGCATCTCTGACCCTCGCTTCGGTTGCAATTTGCTCGTGATGCTTCCAATCGGCGCGTACTTCAATGAATGCAAGTTATAGACTACCTTCTTTACAGCCCCATCTCACGCGGAGATCGAGGCAGCGGCCGTATTTTGTCGTTAATTTTGATCGACGTTCCGTTTTGATGTTTCGGTGGTAGCTTGCTGCATTGTTGGTGGCTTGCTGCAATGTTAACGTCGTCGTGTGAGGTGGCCCTTTTTGCGAGGCACCGATGTGAGGCGCTGGGCCCGTATTCTCAAAAGGCGACAATTGCAAAAGTATCGCCTTTGGTGTGCGCTGATTGGCTATTGAGCAAACCGGAAAAGTTAGGGCGCCGTCTGGTAATTCTACCGACGTCAATTTTGCGTCATGGTGCTCGACGGTGCTCTCGACATATTTGCAATAAACGAAGGCACCGTTGTTACGTTTGGCCGAGTTGGGCTCCAAGCCGGTAGAAGAAGACGCCTCGTGAAGGAAGAACGTACTTTTAATGCGGCATGCTTGCCGAAAGAAGGTGTACAAAAGAAGCGCCCACGGCGTGATCCGCTGTCCTTTATAAAGGAACGCCGTGATCAAAGGGCGAGGGAGAACATGTCAACGCACATGCGCGATAGCAGATTATCGTCCGGAACAGATGAGCCAGACTTGGGCGCCGGCTAATAGGCGGTGAGCGGTGCGCAAACGCAACAGCCCCTTCCCACGGAAGAGCACCAAGGGGGGGTAAAGAAGTCTTCACACGCACTGGTTTTTGCGAAAGGGTCGTCGAAGACTTCAATGTAACGGCACTTTCGGAGATTTTCACCAGTTCAGCCGGCTGCGCGCTTGATGGGCAGTTCTGAGGTGCACACAAGCGCCAAAGTACATGGCGACCGATGTTCAAGGATCCGGCGAAGTGATGTCTGACCGTCCGAGCTTAGATGACTCGGTGCTCTGTCTTGAAGTCGAAGGATGCGTCTTTTACGGATGCGCGCAGGGTCCGGTGGTCTCGCAGGCCGATGTGCGGAAATGTGGAGTGCATGGCGTGGCAGGAAACTGCGGGTGACGCCGAGGGCACGAATCCCGGGCTAGGGTCCTGGGCATAGGCGATACAGCAAGCACCCGCGCAAACACCGCAAACAACTGCCAAGTGCGGCCAGGCTAGGCCCTCATACGCACAGTGTTTTGGAAACCTTCCAATTGGAACAAAATTGGCTGTCGAAGACTTCGACAGTTATGGTTCTATGTGAATACTGAATCAAGGCTTTGGTGCCACTAGGCCGACCGGCGCCGAGGGAGAGAAAGCCCTGCTGAGACCATCTGCATTTGCGTGCAGCGATCCTGTCTTATGTTTAACCGTAAAAGCGTACGGTTGCAAACTGAGGCTCCAACGTAACAACCTGCCATTTTTGTTGGACATCTGTTGAAGCCACGTGAGCGGACGATGATCGGTAATGAAAATGAATTCTGTAGTTTATGTGAACGTAAAATAATGGATAAAACTGAGCTAGAAATATACAAGAGATTAAACAGGAATAACACACAGTCTCACTCTTCTACTTATTGAAGAAGTTAGAGCCCAGACTGTCTTACGTTGCGCTCGCCGCTAGCCTCACTGATCTATCAACACATGATTTCAGCCCAGGCTAGCCTTACGTACATAGTACAAAGCCTCACCGATCTATCAGCAACGCTGATTACAGCCCAGACTGTCGTGCCGCACTCGTGCAGCTCAATATCTCCTGCCAAGAACAAAGAAAATGGGTGGTGGCCGCTCTTTGTCCATCCCTTGACCACGGCGGCCAATCAGAGCGTAAGTATTTCTTGGCCCCCCGCCCACCGGGCAGAGCCTAAACGGAAAGCCCAGATATTCCGAGAAACACTGCTTTCCTCCTTTCTCTTCCACGCGTGTTCATTCACGGTGTCAGGAGCCAACACCACGTGCGCGGAATTTATCGCTTACACATTCCACTCCTCGGCCAGCAAGCAGGCCGTCGCCTGCGACTCGGCGCGAACATGACACCACAGGGGGTATTCTGCAGTGTGTCCCCGTGGCCGGCAGATGCCTTCAAACAGCGCGGCCAGCGCCTCGGACCCAGTCCGTGTTTTGACCGGAATTCCTGGAGCTCGAAAACCAGACCGCCTCGGCTCTGGGCCAGATGTCACATCCAAACGGGAGGCAGCACGCACTTGCCCGCATGGCGCCACCGCAGACGACTCGACCGTCCTGAGCGCTCCCGAACACAGCGGGAGACGGCGCCGACCCCTCTCGGCCTTCCGCGAACTCGCGGTTCATTCTTTGGCGCGAAAACCACGGCCACCATCAGCGTGCTAAAGGGCCCCTGCCCTCTCTCCTGAACGGCTCGCAGCCATAAGCGGCCTTACACCATCGTCAAAAGATATTTATATCCCGACTTCGTCACTGGCAAGGGCCCCACAATGTCAACTACGACCCGACGAAACGGCTCAGTAATTATAGGAACTGCAGTCATAGGGGCCTTGTGCTTCTCGTGTGGTCTCCCAGTTCGCTGACAAACATCACAACTACGAAAAAACTCCTCCACATCTTTAAAACAGCCTGGCCAGTAATACTCGCTTAACAGCCTCGCTTCTGTCTTGGTAATTCCGAGATGACCAGACCAGCCTGCCCGATGGGAAAGTTCTAGTATGTTCTCACGGTACTTTAGAGGGACCACGATTTGGTCAGCGCTCGCGCCTTTCTTGCCCCGAAACTCTCGGTACAAAACGCCATTTCTTTCATAGAACGAACCACTGCCTGCGCCTTGCTTTGCGACGCTTTGACGGCATTTTATCAAGGTTAAATCCGTTTTCTGTTCTTCGATCAATGTGGCTTTGTCGACGGAAGATAACGCCTGAAAATCGCAGCTGGTGGGTGGAATGGAACACGGTGCCTGTTCGCCTTCCTCGTGGGCGGATTCATGCGTGTCTGAGCTTGCCTCATCGCTATTATCTGATTGACCCCGTTTTTGATCCTCGGCACTGACAACGCGTGACGACGGCTCTTGGTGAGCGGCGGTTTCTTTCGACATCGACCTCGTGACAACCATTACAGGATTAATATCAAGTGTGACGCCTGCACTCAGCAATTCTTTTGCCGTTCTGTTTGACAGCAAATATGGACACTGTGGCATTACTCTATCCGAGACAGCTGCTTCGGTCTTAATTTCACCGAACGCCCCTTTCAATGTTATGTTTGCTACTGGTAAGCTCAGAGTGCCTTCTTCCAAGGCTTGCCTTAAGCACACATAATCGCCTGTGAAGTCACCAGAATTTACTAGGGAAGAGTGCACCACGTCATACGTTGCACCCGTGTCGCGCAAGACCTTACATTCTCGGCCGTTAACTTCCATGCTATGTAGGTAAGGTTGCAGCAAATCTTCGCCCTGCCCCATAACGAACTGTATCGGCGATACCTTTGGAACGCGACACCCCGCAGCTACGTGTCCTGGTTTCTGGCATTTAAAGCACACGATAGGCTTCCGCGCCTCAAAAGATTGGTTTAAATGTGAATCCAAAGATTCCTGCTTTGTGGTACTGTTATCTTTCTTCTCAGACTTTCTAAATTCCTTCTGCTCTGCTGTAGAGCCTCGTGCGCCTCGCATGTTTCTTTCGGCGTCAAAAGAACGGCGTTTTGCGCAGTAGTCATCCGCATACTCTGCTGCCTTGCGGGCCGTCCTCACATCTGGCTTATCGAGAATCCATTCCCTTAGTTTTTCAGGAAGTGTCGAGCAAAATTGCTCTAGGCAGATTTCCTCAAACATTTTTGCCTTGTCCTCGAACGCGTCAGCACCTTTTAGCCAATTTTCTTGGAAGCTTTCTAGCCTGTACGCGAACTCTGAGTAGCTTTCGTTCGGCTTTTTAACCGATTTCCTAAACTTAAGCCGGAAAGCTTCAGGCGACAACTTGTACTTTGATAAAAAGGCCCTTTTTACGTCTTCGTAACATTCCGCTTCTTCAGCGCTTAACCTAGCTAGAATTTGTGCGGCTTCCGCCGGCAACAAACTCAGAAGCCTTTGAGGCCACGACGTCAGATCAAAGCCCATTCTTGTGCAAGTGCGCTCAAAGTTTGTCAAAAAGAGCCCCAATTCACTACCAATAACAAAATAGATTTACCAGCGCAAAAAAGACAGGACATTTAGGAAGGACACACACACATAGCGCTGCACTCACAACTGATTTATTACTTCGAACGCAGGGCCTTTTTGTAGGCACGCGTCGAAGCAACAGAAAGATAACATCGAGAAAAGAAACGGTGGGAACCACGTGACACTGCTTGCCGAAAAGACAATCTACCGACGGTAAACGCGCAGTCGAAAAATTGTTGATTGTCTTTTCGGGAAGCAGTGTCACGTGGTTCCCACCGTTTCTTTTCTCGATGTTATCTTTCTGTTGCTTCGACGCGTGCCTACAAAAAGGCCCTGCGTTCGAAGTAATAAATCAGTTGTGAGTGCAGCGCTATGTGTGTGTGTCCTTCCTAAATGTCCTGTCTTTTTTGCGCTGGTAAATCTATCTTGATCATGAAACAACTCGCCCAAGCAGCCGTTTTAGCAATAACAAAAGGCTGAATAAAACCTCTCATGTCATAATTGACGGCACTCGGCTCTGCCTCGGTGGCCAGAGACCGCTTTAGCTGCTCCAATTGGCATTGTTTTAGTTCCTCCTCTCTTTCTCTCACTTTGCGTTTCCTCTGAACTTCATCAACTGCTTCAGCAATTTCGTCGGCACTCGCCCCACAGGCTGAAATTTTGCCCACAATTTCGGGTTTTCGAATAGCTTTGCTAAGCTCTAAGCCGAGTTCGTCTGCTACGGCCAACAAATCTACCTTTAGCAAGCTATTCAAATCCATGTGCACTACCGTAAGTATGACAAAAGTCCTCTAAGCCGCCTTTCCTATTTCCCTGACTGGAAATTATAACACTCGGTGTACCAGAGTACAAAGCCAAAGCCTCACCGACTGCTGCCGCAGAGCTCCCGGGGGTCCGCCATCGCGCCGCTGCCACCAGCTGTTATGTTTGGCCGAGTTGGGCTCCAAGCCGGGAGAAGACGCCTCGTGAAGGAAGAACGTACTTTTAACGCGGCATGCTTGCCGAAAGAAGGTGTACAAAAGAAGCGCCCACGGCGTGATCCGCTGTGATCAAAGAACGCCGTGATCAAAGGGCGAGGGAGAACATATCAACGCACATGCGCGATACCAGATTATCGTCCGGAACAGATGAGCCAGACTTGGGCGCCGGCTAATAGGCGGTGAGCGGTGCGCAAACGCAACACCGTTAACCGTCGGTTCGTGGTGAAGTCTATCATTTCAGTGACGTAGGCAGTAGCTTTTAGTATTCAATCCTCGGTGGATGGTTATACGCAGCGTTTTTTACGCTGAAGCTTTCATCGAGCATTACCTTGGGTTGTTATCAGCACTCGTTCTTTGCCAGCGCGTGTTTTTTCGTGGTTTGAACGTCCCAGGAACATGAACCGTGCGTTACTCGCGTGGCTTATCGCGAGCCGGCAACATGTTGAGATCTTGAGACGATGTCGCTGCGGCAGAACGCTACAGATGAACTCTCCGAGTACGCCGTGTTAAACTCTCAACGAAAATACGTTTCACGCAAAGTTGCATTCTTTAAATATTATACTGTGCATTAAATAATCGAACAAAAAAACGTTGAAAGCACTTTCAACACGTCTTATACTTCAAGTAGCCACAGCCAAGCCGGCCAAGCCTGGCCACTGCGTAGAAGCAGCAGCACACTCTCGAAAACGCCGCACTCGGGTTGCTCTGCCTCTGCGCTCTTACGGTGCGCTCACTCCTATGTTGTGAGACATTCGTACTACCAACGGCCAGTTGCAACAATGACGTCACAGACAAGAGTTTTTTTTTACTTATTGAACGCATCAAATTTACATCACCAAACGCGATACTATCGCCTTTTGCGATCGTTTGAGAATACGGGTCCTGCTGTTTTTCTTAAACGTTGCACAACAGCAAGAGGAAACGTTGTAGAGATGCGCCTCATGGACTAACCCAAACATAATGCAGTTTGCAAAGTGCGACGTAGTATACCTGGCGATAACTTATCTTGGCATTGGAGTGAAGGCTAGGAGGCGGGGCATCCGCACATTTGTGTTACTACGCAAGTAGTTTGGCATCTTGCAGCCGATTTGAATTCCAGTTTCGGTTTCGCTTTCTCGCATCGCTAGAGGGTTTAGCAGCACGTATACGTGCAGAATGGGACCATAGTGAAATTGTGGTTAGTGTGCGTAGATGCATCTACCTACTGTACTCTCTATTGTCACGGGTTTGTTACATTGACGAAGGCAGCAGTGGGCGTATAGGAGATGAAATTCTTTATTTGGCAGAACTTGTGGGCGGGAAACGAGTCAGTCAGAGCGGTCGTCCGTCAATAATTTTGACAAGTGGTAAAGCGTGTCGGCTTTTATACATGTTCTATCGAATGTTCCAGCGTTATGGAGGATGTCAACTTAAGCTTGTTGGCATGGCTGTTTCCGACGATGGAGTTCCAGCGTTATCGCTGGTGGCCACGTAATCTCTAGACTATTCGCGTACCGCGCGCAATCTTAACGGAAAGATGTAAAACAATCGTGACGCTTCTGGAACATTGTATCGCGGTCTGCGCGGAGCATTTCAAACAGCCTTTGCGGGTGAAGCCCGAAGACAACAAAATAAGACACATGGCAATACGGTGAACGCCGCCAAGCGCACACCGCAGCCTGAATACGGTGTTTGCTCGATTGTAACGCGATCACGGTTGTAACGCGAGGGACGACTTCAGTAGCAAAAATTTGGAGAAAAAGCTCGCTTTGCATTCGAATAAATACGAAATGCAAGTACCATGATGCCACTGAATTGGATTTCGATTGAAAGAGAGCTCACGCCTAATTAAAAAGAGACTGACACATATTATTTTATCAAGCTTCGCTGGTCACGCACCTTCAGAGAGCGTAACGGCCACCGATGTTTTTCCATCTGTACATGCAGTATGTAACAGGTATTGTCCATAATACCGACTGCCACTGGTAGAAAAAAATAAAGCATAAAAACCATTAATATCTTTTATTGTATTTAATCCAGGCCTGACATGTAACAGCACGAAAGCAAAAGGCAAGTAATTATATTTTAAAGTACAAGAAGGCACATCGCGAACAAAAAGATGAAAAGTTCTTGTTGCTCTAAATCAGGATTCTCCAGAAGCTTCGTTAACAAATCAGTCTTGTCTAATTCGCAAATCACTTTACATTTTTTTTCAAATTAATTATTATATCCTACAACAAAAGCATTTCCACATAGGCTTTCAAGCACAAATAAGAAAGCTTTTCCGCGGTGGGGAATACAATATTTTTGGCACTCTGTGTCAACATATTGTTTTGCACTTATGGCACAGAATGCCACGCTTCGAATGCTGCAGACCAGGTGTTATCCTAGTCTAGCAACCCTAAGTTCTTACACGGATGCTTTTGAATCGAACTGTCCCGATTGTGGTGAGAGAAGCAATTTAGATCACATGCTCTGGCGGTGTCCCTCCTTACGGGGCCCTCAACGCCTCACTGAAGAAGAGTGGTGCTCCGAGCTAAGGAGCTCGAATCTACTACACCAGTTAAGGGCCGTCCAGAGGGCCCACGACGCGGCGGTGAGGCTTGGACTCCCCGTCCCCACGTGGGAGCGGCCCGCGGCGCTGCCGCCCTGAAGGGCTGCGGTGCTCCTCAGGACTATCCTAATAAAGTTCATTGTCTGTCTGTCTATGGCACAGAACGTGATAACCATAGCAACGTTTTGCTGACACTGATAACACTAATGCACTTGTGACATAGAACATGATACCCATCACAACCTTTTGCTGGCACTCGTTGTCAACATGTCATTTTACACGTGTGAGTCACGACACAGACCATAACCATAACAACGTTCACCTGGGAATCGATGGCAACTCAGATTTCGCGCTTGTGACCATAGGTCAGCAAAAGAAAAACTGAAGCTCACTTACTCAAGAAAAATATCTTGCTCCGAGTTCACTGTGACTCAGACTCACCAAATTTCCCTCATCGAGACTACCTAAACCTTTACTCGTCCAGACTCCCTCGAGCTCAAACTTTTTCATTTAAATAGAAAAAAATAACATGAGAAGGTAGGCTACCTTAGAGCCGGCTATCTCACCAACAAGAAGAAAGAGACCATAACAAGACAAATGGAAAAAGAACAAAAAATAGAAAACGAAAAACAATCAGCTGAACTACGCACATATGCAACATGCGTCGTACAATTTCGCACTTGCAGAGTCCAAGTGCAGAGTCTAGCACATAGACGGTTGTCTCACATAACAGCTCGGATGCAGTCCACACAGCCAGTCTCCCATACAAGGACATATGACATGACTAGAAAGTATTCTCAATAATACAATGATATGAAAGTAAATAACCACGGCAATCGTAAGCAGTTCATTAAGTCTGTATCAATTAAAAAATCCTAAAGAGAACTCATAGCCCGTCTTTGATTGTCATTTTTGGCCATGGTCCAAACCTTGCAAATTGAGAGTGGTTGTTTGTCAAGTCTCTTGAGTCGATCACTAAGCCGAAAACGCTGTTCTTCATATTTCGGGCATTTTATAAGGAGATGCTCCACTGATGCATCAAAATTATCAAAATGGTCACTGTTATTGATCGGCAGAAGAACCATTTCTAATAAACAAATCTAAACACGCAAGAGTATCAACACATTGATAACAAGGAAAGCCAGGGCAGAATATCTCAGTAAATGAGTAAATAAAACACAAAAATGAGTAGTGGTATCACAATTTCATGTCCTATTGTAACAGAAATGAAACAAGGCAGCAAGCGCCATTGACTTGAGATCAAAAAGAAAAGGGAACCTTATTTTGAACATTTCAAATCTCAACTAAACAATGTGGTTCTCGCTGATGAAGCATATAATGTTAACATTCATGACCAATATAATCACACCTCAGCCACCGTGACGGTACAGTGCTTACAGTAGCTGGCTGCTAACACAAAAGGCTCATGTTTGAGCGTGTTTCATTTCAATGAACGGGAAACGCAAGATGCCCGTGCACTTATATTTAGGTGCACATTAAACAACCCCACAGAGGTCATAATCTGTAGAACCTCAAGCACAACATGCCTCATAATGACAACGTGGTTTTGGCACACAAAATCCCAGCAATTATTATCACATCACGATAACGTAACCAGAACATGCACGAAGTGCAACAAAAGAGATCAGCAGATAAAATCACAATGAATTGAATAAGCGATAAAAATGTAAAGGAACAGCAGTGACCGGTAGTCCTCAGAAACAATATCGCAGTTTCTGGTTTGGTACATGTGCAATCATTTGCTCGAAGCATTGGCAAGGCACTCATGGAGATGTCACGGCAGTTCATCAATTCAACTCATGTCGGACCTGCTCGACTCATCTGAAGAACTTGAGTCTGTGCACAAAGAAATGATGAGACTTTCTGTTTGGCTGTCTATAATGCCATCACGCTCCCATGCCTCATCCTCAAGCCTCATCACGTGAGTGCAGTGATGGAGCCAGTTCTGTTGGATCACACTTGCGATTCCTTCTTGCAGCAGCATCTCGACCGATTCAGTCTTGAAGTCTGTGTTCCTTGAAGCAACATAGACTTTAATTTGGCTCTATACAAGCTCTATAGGATTTAGCTCAAAGTGGTAAGGAGGCAAGCGAACAACCTCATGCCCGGCAGTTTGTCAACCTGGTAAACAAGGAAAAGATGCTTATTCTACTTAACGAGTTGCAGCAGTTCACTTTTCAGTTGGTCATGCGAAAAAGGAATATTTTCGATATCAACCAGGACTGTATTTCCGCTTTTCTGGATGATGAGCTTGGTAGCTTCTCAACCTGAGCACTGTGATATGACGCACTATCCATCACGATCACACTGCGTGGCTTGATATCAGGGCTGGGCAGAGATACTCAGAAAAGTATTCCGGAATACAGATATCGATATACATGAACTGGAAGCCTAAAATACAGACAGAGAGATAAATTTGCCTTTAACGTAACGGGAAAATTTCGGAGATACTTTTGCAATAAGACGAAAAAAGTATTCCGGAATACAGTCGCAGCGATACAGATACTGGAATACTTTTTTTATTTCAAGGATGCTCATACTACGCAACGACACTTATTAGTGCAGCATAATGTTGTAATTAATCTTACAGCGCATCGAAACGTTCAGTTCATTTATTTATTTATTACACTACCCTCAACGCCATTAAGACATTGCAGGGGAGGGGGGTGGACAATGTACATAATTAGTAATAATGACATAATTACGAGTATCAATTGCAATAAAAATACACTATTTCACAGCAACAGTAACAAGGATTGGACACCGAAATCGACATACTTGGCGAACAAACTAAGCTATGCTAGAAATAGCACACTTTAAAGAGGCCCTGCAACACTTTTCGAGCATGCTCAAAGAGCGCTGCCGATCGGTAGTCGAGGCTCCCGAGAACACGTGAGCCAAATATTACAGCGATGCGCACGGCCTGGAATTTACAATAAATTCTCAAAGTCAGCTGAAAATCGCTCCCTCTTCTCTCGACAAATGATGTATTAGTCCGCAAAATATGACGCGATTGTCGGCAGTTCCACCATTGGCTGATGTTATAATCACGATAACACCCTCATTATTACTTTCGTTGTTAATTTTGAGTTCAATAAGTAGATAATATGCATGTTTATATTCTGTTATCGCGTTAAAAAAACCGAACAAACATTAATATTAGCACTTCCGGTCTCACCGACAGCTCGTCTGCTCGTAGTTGCGTGGTTCCGTTTTCTTCGCCATGCGCAGTGCCGAAAACGTGAATATTTCTGTGCTTTTGACCATCGCCGGTTGCCGTTGAGAGTGGCAGCCGTTCGAGTGTTGCCTCGTCAGCTGAGAACTGCATCGTCGGCACGCTCTCACGACCGACCGAGGCACGGGCGCAGCGTGTCTCCGACAACAATGCTGGCGTCCGGTAATGGCGGCGCTTCGGGGTCGTCTGCCAGTGCCGTCTTACGAGGCGGTGTATCGGAGTATGGGCCGAAACCGATCTCGGCTGTCCTTCGTTCCAAACGAGCGCGCAGGTTTGCTTCCATGGTTGGCAGAGCGATGAAAACACTACGGCGTTCGAGGTGCACACCCAACATTACCAAACCGACGCGCAGTTTTCAAGCACGCGCGATACACAGTGCGATCGGCTCCGCTCGACGAGAACGACGCAAGCCGACCGGAAGTGGCGGCACAGACCACGTGGTTGCGCCCAGACGTCAGAGAGAAAAAAATGAAGAAAAAAACTCCGCCGGCGCTCTTGGGCGGAGCCTCGCTCCTCTGCGCTGCCTCCCTCGACTCGCTGCATAGCTTTCCGCGCGCTCGCGGCGTTGAGCTGAGGGAGAAAGCTGCGGAATGTGATCTCTATAATTTGGTAACATCACTTAGACTTGACGGATTCGAAAAAATTTTTGCGGCATATGACTCGTGAAGAGTCATACGTCAATAATGAGACTATTCCAATATAACTAAGAAAGGTGTTGCAGGGCCCCTTTAAGCAAATCACTCGAGTCACTAATGAACACCAGTGAATTGAGAAAAAGCACACATTTATTTTGAAGATCTGCTTTGCTGAGAAAGTTGCTGTGTAGGCTTCTCAAATAGGCTGTTTTCTAACAGCGTCGGTTCAGCCTCAGCACAAGACTCACGAAAGAAAAAAATTCTACCTACCGCTGAAGGCGAGCACAAATTCGTGTTATAGTGAATAAATATCGCCTTCATAGCCGGATTGCTCTGCAGCGTGGCGATATCTCTTCTCGGGTCATCTAGATACCGAAACACTTCGCCCTCACTTGGGTTGTTCTGACCATTGAGAATCCGAAGTCTGTCCCCATCTTCGGAATCCTCAGCCATCTGACCCTGTCGGCTTCAATGAAGCTGTCACCACCACCGACGCTACCAGCACCCATTTCAGAAAGCCGCAACAGGCGAAGTCGGCTCCGGCGGTGGGGGAGCCTGCTACCACAAAAGACCGTTTCAAGCATGCAATCAATTAGGAACAAACACTGACATTGGAGGGGTGGCTGAATGCGCGTCAAAGATAGCCATCTTCTAGTCACTTCCGCCGCGACTACGGGAACTGCTTTTGGAAGTGCCGCCGCTTTGATAACTGAACCACGCTGAGCGTGATAACTGAACATTGCAAAGCCTGTTCCAAGGCGGTATTGGCGCGGGAGGTCGCGAAGTAATGGCTGGCCACCCGAAAAAAATTAGGCGTGCTGCACTGACCTTGAGAGACAGCGACTTTCGTCGGAAGAGGCCGACAACACTGCCCCCGTGATTCTGCCGTCTGCGGCGTCTGCGCGCTTTACCACATGGACCATTCTGTGCTTAAGGGGAAACCATCGCCGCCCTATCTGTCAGCAACCGGCGGCGCGCCTTTGCTTGTCTTGGCACAAAAAAGAAAAAAAAAACGCCATTCCCCCATTGTAACCGCGCCTCAACTCATTTCCGACAGAAAAAGCAATGTAAGGAGATACCCGTGTCCTGCATAGTATCGCGATACAGGCGATACATCGTAAATGCATTTCACTACTGAGATACAAATACATTTTTCAAATGTATCTCGATGCAGAAATACAGATACTCAAAAGTATCTCTGAAATACTGTCGCGATACTCTTGTATCGCGATACTGCCCAGCCCTGCTTGATGTTCGGAAGCAGCTTTTCAACAAACCGTTTCTGCAAACGCGAATCATCCATTTCTGTGTGTTAATCACCAGCGCCCTTCTTGGTACGGAAAACTAGGGCAGCTCCATCAACAAAGCCTTCCGCACTTCCAGCATGGAAAATGATTAGGCGTCCTCCTTTACCGCTCGGTGCACGGAGGCCAGTTGAGAGCCCTTGACGAAATGCGTCTTACTGAATCATGACGCTGGTGTCGGTCCAAACTCTCCCTTTTGTATGGCTGGTGTTTACCCAGGTCTCATCAAGGTAGTAGATGGTCCTGTAAAAGAGAAAGCAGTCTTATTGTTAACAGCGCACTTTCACTGCAAGGAGCCCATTAACAAAGCAGACAGCCTTCATCCCAGGCTATGCCTTTTTTTAATTAAGGGCAAAAAAGTGCACTGACAAAGCCTATGCGAATACATAAAACATAGATAAGCTGGCAAAACTCTCTGTGTGAAGGACTGAGCTGGCAAAACTCTCTGTGTGAAGAACTGAAAGCAATGTTTAGGAATCTTGTTTCAGGCTGTCAGAAGCGTAGACAGAGGGCAGCACTCCGGGCCTGTGTCGCCCCCCCTCCGATTTTTTTTCTTCCACGGAATACAGAGCACAAAATGACACTCGAACACATAGTCCGACCCGGCCCCCAGCTCAGACGAAAGTGGTGCCCCTCCCTGCCGGTAAAAAATTTCTGCCTACGCCCCTGCAGGCTGTATATCAAAGCCTGCATGCAACCACGTCCCCAATCCCCAATTACGTGCGCAGCGTATTCGCTCAATAATACCTACAATTCAGAGGGCCATCACTAGCTATTCCTTTCTTCAAGCCATTGGGATTCCTTGCTCATACGCGGAAAAACGGCAGTAAGTCTTGTCAAACGATGCTACGGGAAATGCTGCAATACACAACGCTGAGTTAAACCTACACCACATAAAACAGAATCCTCGGTGAATACTATTATTTACCGCACAAGCGCAAGCATGAACAGCCACCCTATCTTAATGGGGAATTTCGCTGCGACTTAAGTCAGGATTATGTAAGGCTTTCGATCACTCACGTCAATAGCACACGTTTGGCGATCACAAATGCAAAGCACACCTATCGTTTTTGCTAACCAGTAGGTACACACGCATGCTCACCATTCGCGTCAACTTTTTTACTAACAATCAGGCGTAATGAACAGAATGTTTGCAGAAATAAAAGGAACGTAAGAACTTACCGTCGCTGCCTCCGCATTTCTCGGATGGTCCGGAGGTACTTTCGACGCCAAGCAACGATGTCGTCTCTCTCGAGCAACGCGGATTTCCTTTTTCTTTTTCGGAAGGCGAACCCCAAGTCGTTCAGCATTCTTTGCATCGTACGAGGGATGAACGTCGGCATGTCCATGTCAGTGTCGCTGATCACGTCGTTGCGTAGCTTCTCGGCCGTAGGTATTTGCGCATGAAGTAGCTGTGCACTTTGCGACGCAGTGCTGCCAACGCAAACGTGTCATAGCGCAGCAGCTGCGTCTTGCCAGTGATCCGCATCTCAGCTTGGCCCGAGAAATTCAATTTCTTGCGCTTCGGGGAGGCAAGTGGGGCCCGCAGAGCTTCAGCCTTGACCCGCTTAACTATTCGCTCGCTCACTCCGGCGAGTTCGGCAACAGTCCGGCAAACTGCATTTGTAGACAAGTCAGGCTGACGGCGCCTCACTCCAGCGTAGACGTTGCAGATAACTTGCTTGGTCTGTTTTGATAGCCACTTTTTGTCACGCTTAGTGTACAGCTTCTTCGGAGAACGAAACGGCGAGTCTGCGGCCGCACACGGTTCAGCCGGCAACACGGACGCCATGTTTACTGAGAGAGCAGGCGTGAGGAAAACGTGGTGCTGTCCAAGAAATAAAAAAGACAGAAACAAAATTGAAGTGTTCAATAACCTTTTTTTACGAACGGCTTCCCATACTCGTTCTCTCTTTATAATGAAGAAATCATTATTTATTCGAGCTAGGTAACTTTTCGAATTAGAAAATAAATATCGGTAATATTTCGTGGCGCGCGCGCATGCAGGCACTTTGGCTCTGTTGCTTCCACAGTGGCGCCAAGAAAAGTTTCGCCGAGTATAGGGTAGGCACGGTTAAACATAAGATTACGAAAGAAGAGAGTCACGAAACGCTTTTATGCCTTCCTTAGCTCACAGAAGACAATAATAAATTTGGCATGTTGTCATTCAGCTATTTTGTAATTTTTTTTTTTGCAGTTTACCTGCGTACACGCAATAGTTTTCAATCGAGCAACCGTGACACTTTGTCGCGAACATGTGGGTGCTCCCGTCACGACGCGACAGAGCGACGGAGCCCATTTGTCGCTGTCGTTCGTCGCCGTCGCTCGAAAATCGCCTGCATGCGGTTGGGCCTTAATAAAGGGATGCTGAAGTGCTTTTACACTTCGGTAAAACTTTGTTGTTAACAAGGACCAACATTATTGTCGACGATGGCGTAACTTTTTTCGCTGTTGTGGCAGCAGGAGCTTTAAAATACCCGAAAGAAAAGTTCGTCTTGCTCCGCCCACGCAAACGCGCCGAAAGTGTGGGCGTGACCGGAACTACGTCATCAAGGTGTGAGAGCGGGCTAGTTGGTATTCCATAATACTAAAACTTTAGCGCAAACCGCTAAAGTTTTAGCGGTTTGCGCTAAAACTGTCCGCCGTGCTCGGTTTGCGCTAAAGTTTTAGTACTACGTCATCGTCAGTAGTTTTGGCCACGGTGGTAGAATAACAGGTGGCCCGACGCGCCGCTCCGCGTGACGCGCGTGTCACGGAGGTGCTCGAGTTGCCGCCGCTTTTCCGCAAGGTGGAAGCAGGTATACTCTGGGCCGATATCTCCGCTCCGGCGCATTTCAAAGCATGTGGCCAGTGTGCGTCGCGAGCATTTAAACTGCAATTTACATCTTTACCTTTTGAGAAAGTGATCCGCGTTGTATTTATTACACCAGAGAGGCCTAGAGCAACCCTGAAGAGTTGCAGTCGCTTAAAACGGACGCGCCACTATGAAAGCATGCAACGCAACCAGCGTTGCAGCCGCGCCTCTTCTTTTCTGCTTGGTCATCTTCGATAAATGCGGAGGCGTCCGTGGGTGCAAGCGTCCGAAGAGCAAGAGCGTCCCTATGTGACGCAACCAGCGTCGCAAAGTCGCAATCAGCCTTCGAGTCATGATCATGGCCAGATCACTGTGGTCGTGATTAGGTGATCTCACGGCTTGAGATCAGCTCTGATGCGTCGCGTTTGTTGCACTCTGTCAAACAAACCTGCGCGACCGCATCGGTGTTTCCGCTCACTTTGTAAGCTGGAACCACGGCTGAAACCACGGTGGCTCGATCTGTGCCGCTGACGCGGCGGCCACCATGGGACGAAAATGATTTGCTCCAAATTGCAAATCTGGCTACAAAACGTGCAATGAAAAGCTGTCTTTTCTCCGCGCCGAAAGGCGAAAAGCGACTGCAGTTGTGGAGAAATGCAATTCCACGGAAAGACCGCCAGCTACAGTCCTCCGACATACATACAATAACGTGAAAACCAAATGCTTTTTTTGTTACTCTGTACACTCCCCGGTAGAAATTTTCACGCTTTCGAAAAAAAAAAAAATACGCGCACGTCTCTTGCAACCGGCACCATGTGACAGTCATATCGGGACTACCCGCGTCGATTAAAAATTTTAAGCTTCATAAAGCCTGGCGCTCTTACTTTTGCGGTAGAAGCTGGTAGACAGCCACTACAAGCTAGTAAAAGCACAAACAACCGTTTAAAGCCACAAAATTAGCTAGAGAAACCGGTTTTTACAGCACAGCGAGAGCTTGCGGTGCGTGTCTTTCGGCCCCAAAACTCGTCGCGTATCTAGCGGCGGCCGCGAGCAACTCGAACAGTACGACGACTCGCTCGCGGCGCTCGATGGGCCACCTGTTTTATTCTACCACCGTGGTTTTGGCGGAGCCGTGGCCTCCGTGACTTCTTCTGGCTGCGCGCGTTGGTGGAACTAATCGCGAAGGCCATGCTTTTACAGAGCTGATGGTGCCGATGACGCGGAACACCGAAGTTGACGTCATCGCTTTCGCTCAGCAGTTCAAGAAGCCCTGCGGCTGCAGCCGCTGTTTTTTTTTTTTGCCAAGAAATGGCATTTGCGTTCACTTCTGTGAACTCTTACATTGGTTTTCGTATTCAGCGAGGATCAAACTATGATTGCACATTCCCAAGTCATTTTTATTAAAGTGCTTCAGCTTCCCTTTAATCCATGCCGCGGCAGTCGTATAGGGCCACCGCTCACCTCTCAGCTTCCTTTGTCAACGCAATGGCTGCCACAAAACGGAAGAACCTTGCTTTTATCCGCAAAGCTGGTAATAATCAACACAGCGGAACGTAGAGAAAAGAGGTCTCGCGTCACCGCTGAGTACAGCATCCCAACACGTACGCTATGACATAGAAAAACAACGCCAACATTAGAGCCAAGGCAGGCTAGAGGCTTTCGGCGTCCGACGAGCACACACAGCTGCATATTAACGCAAGAGCGTTTTAAAGAGCTCGTTTCGCAGACATTCTGGTGTAGGCGTCGGCGCCGGTGTCCATGTTGCTGGTTGTGAATGAAAAAACTGCTTTGTCCGTGAGCGGAAAATTTTAATGGATTCAAATATAGAAATAAATAAATAAATAAATAAATAAAAGCGTTCGGTGCGTGTGGGAATCAAACCCACGACTTTTAGAGTGGCGAGTATCACTGTATGAATGTTTCATTTTATGTATATGTATGACGTATGCTGATTGTTATGTGTAAAACCTTTCAATATGATTGCTATGTAAAATCACTTCGTGGCACGTGTCATGTGTGTGTTATTGCCCTGTAAGGTACCCTGGGCCTTCATCAAGCTGCTGTGACAGCTTTCTGCCCAGGTGTCCCTCCAGATTGTTTTCGTGGTAAAAAAAAATTGAATTGATATTGAACTACAGCAGGTGTCACAGAGCCACGCCAGGGTTTGAAACTGTTTCCGACAAAAAAAAAAGCCCTGTATGAATGTCACGTAGTCCGCGGAGTCTCGCATCTCATACTTCGTTGCAGAAGCGTAGAATTGCGCATGGCGTAAGATTATGTAAATTGCGTAATAAGTGGTTGCTTTAAAGGCACACCAATTACAAAGCGCGTGGAAATAATTATTCATCATTATCGCCAACCGCAGCAACCATGTGGGAAGCTGCGTGGTTGCGCGTGTTGCCTTACGGACGCGTAGTGGGCCATTCACCTATTCCCAAAAGGAAGAATCATGGCGTAGTGGACACTGCGCAGGTGTACTTGTAGTAGGCATTCGAGGATAGTTTGAAATGACCAATGTGACGCGCGCAGGTGTTTATTCCTTGCGGCTCGGTTGAGGTGTCAACCGAGAAGTGAAGCGAGGCTAGTGATTGAGAATGCGATGCGAACGGGGCCTATTACGCTGTCGCGTTCTACTCTTGAAGGCGAAGCTCAAGCACCTTTTAAGATGTTGAACCGCTCCTTACATCGATGCCGTATTTTCTCGCCAACAACCCGGGCCTGCATATAACCAACATCCCCAACTACAAACCGCGAAAAAATAAGATCTAAAAGAAATCCCCGCGTAGAGTTGTAAGCTACTTTACTTCCATTCTCGTCATGCAGGGCCGTTAAACGCCCCGAAATTCGCGCAGAAAATACGGTAAATCATTTAAATATCTTGTATCGACTTACGTATTATATCAAAGTAATTCCCGTTTTATTATTTTTTTTGGGGGGGGGGGGTTCAATAGATGCTCGTTCGACTATGTATGCTATCCGACACAGACGACATCAACTACACATGCGTAGATGCGCCATCTCTATCTGAAAGTTCTATGAATGGCACGCTTACACACCCCTCCATCAGGTATGAGCCCCACCACGGTGGTCTAGTGGTTATGCCACTCGACTGCTGACCCGAAGGTCGCGGGCTCGAATCCCGGCCGCGGCGGCTGCATTTTTGGTGGAGGCGAAAATGTTTGAGGCCCGTGTACATATATTTAGGTGCACGTTAAAGAACCCCAGCTGGTCGAAATTTCCGGAGCCCTCCACTACGGCGTCTCTCATAATCATATGGTGGTTTTGGGACGTTAAACCCCAGATATTATTATCCATCAGATATGAAACGCGTTTTACTTTTACGAATTCTCGAGTAGCCTGCATTTTGCACGTACTTCAATGGGGAATAGACATGCCTTGACCTAATGATCTAATATAGCGTTCCGCCTACATAGGTTGTTACTACGCAAGAGAGAGAGAGAGAGAGTGATTTGGGAAACGGAAAATAAAACAAAAGGACGCTATTTTCTGCCTTCCGTCGTTGGGCCACGGCTCAGCGTCTTTAGAGATGGGGAACGGGGAAGTAAAGATGGTAGGAGGAAGGAGAGAAGATAGCCAGAAGGAGAGAGTAGATGACAAGAGACTGTCTTGTCAGAGCAGGTGGAAGCAAGAAGCCAAGGCGTTCGTCTATAGGGCGGTGAGGCCCGCAGGAGCCGCAAACTCGAGACAGGCTCGCAGGGCTGGTACCTTGGACCGTGCGGGAAAGATGAAGTCCTTCACAGTTGTCGCAGGCAGCCCGAGCAGGCGAGAGCGGCGCACCATCTCGCATCGTTCACGGGCCAGAGCAGGGCAGGAGCAAGCGATGTGCTGCAGCGTTTCTTCGTCACCACATCTGCGGCGCGCAGCCCATGACAAGCTTCCCGTGGAGTACATGCGTGCCGCAGGCGATGAGCTGCCGGTCCGCAGGCGAAGAAGCAGCCATCGCTCTCCAGGCCAGTCTCTGGTAGGGGTGGCCACTATTGTGTATCCGTCTTGGATGGCGGGAGAGGAGCTTAAGTTGAACAATATGTTTCCTAGCCATACTGATAAATGCTTCTTTCTGGAGGGCACCGTATTTAACATTTCTCAATGAGGGAAATAATTTCTGCGAAATTCAGCAAAGTTGAAAGTTTATGAGGAAGCTAAACGCAACCTACACATCTGCAGCGCAAAGCTAGCCTCCTCCTGGTTAGCCCAATAGGCAGAGTGACCACCGGAGAAAGACGTTCGTTCCGGTTTCAAAACCCTGACCATGAATCATTTTTCGCCAACTAAAATGCTTTTCTTTTCCGAATATCCGTACGAATTTCTTTGTTTATTTGTGATAGATGAAGATGTATGGCAATTTTCTCTCTCATTGTCAAATGAGCGACAAAGACGGCCAAATAAAATTGGCAGTTTTGTATATTGGATTGTCCACGACCGGTCCGCGATCGACCGGCGCGCCTTTCCTCAGGCCTTCCCTATTGCATGCGGATCCCGTCACGGGAGAAAGCGGCGCAGCGCTTACATCTCCCGCACCGCGGCGCGTTCAGCATAAGTGCCTCCACAGCAAGGCGTGCGCGCGAGATGGCGCTCGCCGAATAAGTAGCATAGCAATGAGTTTAAAAAAATGTAATGGACTTCAACTGTCATTACCTATCAGCCAAGGAAATGATGCAGGCTTTTTCACTATACTTTTTTGAGATTGATTTACCATCCCCATCTTCACATCAAAGCTGACGGCTTCCACCGTTTCGGTACGCTCTTTGTCTGCGACGCTCTTTCATGCCAGGTTCGCGAGCGGCCGAATTTCCTGCGCGTCTGTGCCCTCAGTATCAATATTGCTTGGATAGGAGAGTTCGAATTCGATCATTAATAACTCAATTTACGAGCGCTTGTGGGGAAAGGGGTGTTTGAAAGATGCGTTCGCCATAAACTGTGACGTACTCCAACATTTGCATGCAAACGGTCGCGCCCAAGTTGGTCAAGAAGTTAATTATAAATGTTTTGTTCAATAATGGTTTCAGTGTAACTTGAGCACTGGCACTGCATTTCCGCCTCATGGTAGACTTTGTGTGCAAAGAAAACTCGTGCAATGCTATGATGGACTTTTCATTAAAAAACTGCGTTTGAAAAAAAAAGACATTGTATAATGCCTTCAGTTTAACTACTGTGCCGGAACCAATGTTGATAAACATTGAAAGTAAAAACGCCAGCATATAGAAGGGTTAAGGTGTCCATCCGAAAACTCAAGTGGCCCAGATTAATTGCAATTCATGCAGTGCGGTTCCTCCGAAGCCAGTGAAAACGTCCCAATAGTCTAAGGTGTGTCCATGTTTTGGTGATTTTTTAAAAGAATTATAAGTATCAGCATTATGAGAGGATGTCCGCTGCCGCTGCGTAAAGGGGCAAGAAAGCTAAATTAATTTTCAGGTAATTCATAAGCACTTACGTTAATGAAATGTCAAAAAATCTGGGTACGCTTAAGCTTCGCCTTTAAGAGTTGAACGCGATAGCGATATCCGGCCCCATCTTCATCGTGCTCTGTTTCGCTTGTCACTAGATGTGTCGCCCGGTATCACACACACGCACACACGCACACACACACAAACACACACACACACACACAACACACACGCGCGCGCACGCACGCACTCGATATACATATAGTAAAGGTAAAGGTTTCTGCCCTCTTTAAGAGCACTTTTATGACAAAAGTGTTCCCACTACTTATGTGTAAGAGATTGCGCGCACTAATGTGTATGCCCTTTGTGATGGGTGGCATGCTTTAAACCAGCAGCAATTACCCGCGTGATACTTTTTAGGAGTTGCGATGCACCCAATACGTGTTCGTAAGAGAATACGCGCAGTAATGTGTGTGCCTTTTGCAATGGGTGGCCGGCTTTAAACCACTAACTCGTTATGCAGTTCACATGGTGTGACGCCCGATGGCGTCACACGATGTGACACACGATGAAGTCACACGATGTGACACACAATGGAGTCACACCATGGCCCGATGGCAACCCGTTTTACTGCGATGTTACATCTTGTACTCTGATACCTGTACACAGGACGCGTATGTTTGTGAAACATTAAACATAATTTCAGTACAGTTCCAAGCAATCGAGTGGCTCTGTCACAGAACACCTGCTTGCCACGCAGACGGTTGGGTTCGATTCTCGCGCGAGCCTAAGATTTTTTTTTATTATTTCTTTTATACAAGATGATGATTTTTCGCTCACAACCAACGACGCCGACACCGACACCGACGCCGACACCATAATTCCTGCGGAACAAGCTCTTTAGCGCTATCGCGTTAAAAAGCAAGAGCCGCCTTTGCTGTGATAATATGCGTTGATAAAAACAGCTACAAGAACGAGAATGGCGTCACAAACGCATGCGCGGCATTTGCGGCGGTTTTCAAAGGAATACCGCGTGCGAACGAGTCTGCGCCGCCATTCAGTCAACATTTTGACATTGCAGCGACGTCAGCGTGATTGTCGCGCTACCTTTTTGCCAACTGATGATCGCGCCTCCCACGGGCGTGTTCGTGGGCGTTTGTCCTCTTTCGGAAAATTCTTTCGTTCAACCTAGCGCATGGAAATTTCCACTCTCGAAGGCAACAAGGGCGACCGCGCAGCACTCTGGTGCAGTTCGTTTCGCTTCTCTGTAATATTACAGATAAATAAATGGACAGGTTACTGCTATACTTACATTACACGTATAAACATTTTTTTTGTATTAGCAAATTGGTAGAAACAGTGTCTCCGCAAACAAGTAATAGTAACATTTCTCGCCGCAAATCCCCCCAGGGGCGCTTGCTTCATAGCTATGAGTGGTACGTCGTGAGAGCGGTGAAATTGAATGCGAGGCACTGTAGCCACGTCATGATATAATCTTTAGTTCTTCGTGCGTGTGTGCATAGTCTGTGCGATTAAGCTCATAGATGAATCGTGCCGCTCGCTGGCGTTGTTGCGGGAGCACTGCTCATCGGCAAGAGGAAACGCAATGGGCGGACCCGCTGTTCCCTGCGGGCGTCTGTCAATAAAATTGATTGACGCGCGAACTCGGGCACAAACTCGTTGATTCTGAAAAGGCCCCAGTTCAACTCGCGACTGTCATAGTGCCGGTGTGCCTGTCAAGTGTTTCATGCGGTGGACGCTACTCAGCAGCTTCTTTCTATATAAAATAATTTGTTCAGCTTGCAGCGCTTGTGCAGGGCTTGGCCATCGGCGGAGCTTGTGGTCACCTAGCTTCTTCCAGCTTTTTACGTGGCTTGTCTGCTCAGTGTGCTTGCTCTGCTTCGGAGTAATCACCGTGTCAGTTCGGTATCGATATTCGTGCTATTGTTTAGGAAGGTCTTAACTAACATGATAGTGAATAGTCATTTCTTAATGGTTAATGTTTTAATTACGATATTAATTAGGCACTGAGGTGATTAGTGTAATAATAATTAGCACGATCCCAATTAACACGTCCTCGGTGAGTAAGGTCTTGATTATCATTGTTTTATATACACGCTTCTAATTATCGTCGCTTAATTAGCATTAATTGATAGTGTTTTAAATACCGCGCCATTAATTACTCAGATCTAATTCGTAAGGTCCTGAATAATACAGAGGAAATTAGCGCAATCCTACTGAACACGATCCTAATGACCACGCTCATAATTAGCGACGTGTTAATTAACAATAATAAATAATGTCTGAATTACCACAGCATTAATTACACAGGTTTAATTTCCAAGGTACTGAATAGTCCAGAGGTAATTAGCATAATCGTATTTAGCACGAGCCTAATTAACACGATCTCGGCGAGTAAGGTCTATTACCTTGGTTTTAACTACACGCTGCTAATAACATCATGTTATTTATTATGATCTCAATTACCTTGTTCTTAGCTTTACACGACTTCATTAGCATGGTCTTAGTAAGACGTGGATTAGTTATCTCGACCTTAGCAAGATTTGGCCTAATCAGCTTCGTCATAGCACGTCCTGACTTAGCTAGGTATACCTCCCAGCTAATTAGCTAATCAGCCTGGCGCACGTGCTCTGGGACCGAGCAGACGATGAAGAAGAGAACGACGAGGGCGCGCGCCGGCCGAGCAACGCGCTAGAATGTAGAGGCCGACCATGGTGATTATACACGTGGCGTCGGGGATTAGCTCTATCCGCGGTGTTGTAAGGCGCTCGGTCGGAACTAATTTCGGAGGCCACGGAGCTGATTACCCTTACAAAAATGAATTTAGACAGTCTATAGAGTGTCTGTAGACTTCTTGTAGTCGAGTTCGCCTTTATGTAGATTTAGTATTTTGCCTAAAGGAAATCTTTTGACAATCTATAGCCCTTTAGGCCCTGGCGTCCTCAATTGAGGACACCATACAATATTTTGCCTACCACCTCGTAAACGAAACCAAAACTGCTAAATCTTGGGGAAGTATTTCTTCAATGATCCCCACTGCAATTAACATCATCATTGTGGTATTTTTGCGGAGTTCGGAGCCACAAAGAAGAAGAAGCTTGACCGAAGTCATGGGTGACGTCGAGGCGGGAAAGCTGAGGCGGGTAAAAGCAACACCACCTAGAAAACTTAAGGCCCCCGCGCCACCTCCTCGCCCAAGCGCCTACGTCACCAAGCTCAGATCATCGCTCGGATGGCTCGGATCGACGCAAACCGACGGTGACAGTCTCGCCCAACGTCTGTATCACGTGAACGTACAGGCTGACAAGTCCGGACAAGAACAGCTACGGATGCCTCGCAGTGGCTTCCGCGGTGACTCTGGCTTGAACCGAAACAAGTCATTTTTTTAAATTTTGTAACAATTAGGGCGCGAACTTTGCCAAAGGTTGCAGAATTTAACTACTCGGTTTCAATCAGCCAACTGTATTGTGAAAGAATGGCACATCGCATTGTTTAAACATTATTAAGCAGCCGCATTCACACGCGTCTCCGTCGGATTTCGTTTCACGTTTGCTGGCCACAGTGATCGAAGCTGGTCGTTCGAGTCGCTCGTCGCATGTGTTCGCATGTCGTTGGATAGCTTGCGTGTGAGCGTGTGTCCTTTTTACGTTTGCAAAATGTATATTTTTGATTTCGCGCTGTGTTTGTGCGTGTGAACGAACTGCAAGAATGCCCGGGTGCTGTTGCGCTCCAAACTGCAAGTCGAACTACGCAGGAGAGCCGAGCGTGCGAGTGCACGTGTTTCCCAACGACCCGGTGCGGCGGGCGGCATGGACAAGAGCGGTTCCCCGAAAGGATTTCGCTCCTACAAAGAACACAGTGGTAAGATACGTCTTATGATTGGATACGGGTGCTTGTTATTTATGCAATGCGCGTTTTTGCGGCTGAGTGTATCCAGCACCAGCTGAATCGCCCTGCCTGCATTATCGGAGCCTGAAACGTGCTCATACTTCTTTTGTTCTTGTTTTCGGCTGTATGAAACGTGTTCCCACAGAATTTCTTTTTTTGTCGTTTCAGCTCTGCGAGAAGCATTTTTTGGCCAGCGACTACGTTAAAACGTCAAAGTACACAGACCAGAAGACGGGGAAGATTATTGAAGTGCCGCTGAAAGTCTTCCGGCTGAAGCCGGATGCGGTACCGAGTGTGTTCCCGAATTGTCCTCAGTACCTCTCTCGTCAAAATGAGTGCACTCGGGAGGCTCCGGAGGAGAAACGAAAGCGTCTTGAGGACGAATCGCTCCGCACTGCCATTGAAAAATCTCTGGAAGAAAAACGACAACAGGACAAGCAGAACAAAGTTGCAAGCTTTTCCGAATTCCTTCATGCTCTGCCAAGCTTTAACACCTCACCATTTTGGTCTGTGATCAAGATGGACTCGAAGGTTCTATTCCTGGATTTGACTGTTGATCGGGGCGCCTCTGTGCGTTCATCAGTGATAGTTCAAGACAGCATGTGTGTGGAAGTGTATTTTGGGGAAACGCTCATTGTGGAACTTGATGGTGTCAGCGTGCCTGCTGAGTTACAGGACTTGCGGCAACTATGTGACATCCTTCATCATGTTGAGCGTCTTCGCACTCCTGATGCTTCCAACAATGTCCAGTGGGCTCGTCAACTGCTTGCGACTGTGATGGTACTGTTGGAGGAGTTGATATGCAATGATCAGCAGCATCAGCTTCACGGATGGCATCTGGAAATCGTGAAGTTCATAAAGTCTCAAGTGGAGCTCATCCTTAATAACGCAGCACGCTACTCGCCAGACCTGCTGGTATTTGCAAGTCTCCTCTACACCATTTCGCCGCATGCGTACCGATTCCTGAGAGGTTCACTGAAGGTAAAGTTGCCTCATCCTGAAACAATAAGACGTCTCTGCTCCACTCAACAGGTCAGCCCAGCCATGGAACAGCAAGACTCCTGTTTTCTGTCATATGCTACGAAGGTTGCTACCACAATGAAAGAACATGAAAAGATAGTAACTTTAATGATGGATGAAATCCACATTCAGTCATACTTTGATTTCAAAGCTGGATCAATAACAGGTGCAGCAGTCAACACTGCAAGCCCAGCAAAAACAGCATATGTCTTTATGACTCAGAGTCTGTTATCTTATCACAAAGATGTTGTGCATATTTTGCCAGTGGCTACAATTGATGCAAAATGCTTGCATGATTTTTTGCGAACGCTAGTTGTCAAGCTTGAGCATACTGGGTTTAAAGTGATTGCTATCATCTCTGACAACAATTCCATCAACAGGAAAACAATGTCGTTGTTTTCAAGCCCCCCGAGACTAAAGATAGTTTATCAACATCCAGCTGACCAATCACGACCTTTGTTTTTTGTCGTGGACCCTGTTCACTTGTTAAAATGCGTCAGAAATAACTGGTTAAACCAACGCAATGCAGGAAGGTGCATGTACTTCCCAGATCCGAACAGTACAGAAGCCACACCCAAAATATTAGCAGCATCATTCAAAACTTTATTTGAGCTGCATGAGTCTGAACAAAATGAGCTTTTGAAGATTGCTCCGACATTGTCGTTGAAGGCGTTAAATCCTTCTAACATGGAGAGGCAAGATGTAAAGTTGGCTTTGAGAATCTTCAATTCATCAACAGTGGCAGCACTTAATAATAGCAGCCTTCAGCATGCTGATAGCACGGCTCAATACATCAACACCGTGCTAACATGGTGGAAAATTGTTAATGTCAAGACCCCACGAAAGGGCCAGAGGCTTTTAGATGACCTGCAAAAGCCCATTACCTCGACTTCTTGCCCCAGTTACAGTTCTTGGAGAAAATGATGCAGTGGCTCGACTACTGGGAGAGTCTGAAGCATGATGCAGGACATTTGACAAGAGAAACACACTTGGCTTTATGTCACACAACTCATGCACTCCATGAGATCGCTATCTACTGCCTTGAAGAGCTTGGTATGCAGTACGTTTTGCTAGGCAAGTTTCAGACAGATTGTCTCGAGGATCGCTTTGGTCGGTACCGTCAGTTGTCTGGTGCCAACTATCATGTGTCAATTAGGCAGATTTACGAGTCCGAGACAAAGTTGCGGTTACAGAAAGTGCTTGAGCTGCCCGACGTTGAAACGCTGTGCGATATACCTGTCATTAGTGTCAACTCATTGCTAAGCCAGTTTGATGTCACAGTTAGTGACAGCGATATTGAGAAGAAAGTGGCAAGGCTTCCAGCTGTCACATACGTTGCAGGATACTGTGCTCATGCCGCACTAAAGAAACTGTTGTGCCAATCATGCAAAGAAAACCTGGTAATGGATGATGCAGACATAGACATTGCTAAAAATGTCCTTATTACGAGCATGACCAGGGGCGGGTTGAAGTTCCCACGTGAACTTGTTATAAATGCTGTGCTTGCCACAGAAATAGTGCTCGACAAGCTAAGGAGTCCACGCTTCGCCTCTCAGTTCTTTGCACTTCCTAAGCAGAAAGAAGTATTAGTGGCTCTTGTGTATGGCATCCTCAGTGATAATGATGACCTGGATGTTTGTGTTTATGGGCATGCTCCTCAACAGGTCATGCATTACATTTTAAGTGCAGCAGCAAACACCCTTCTAAACAACTTCTGCAAAACAGCTAACGACAAGTTGTCTGCAACAAAGGCAAAAACAGCAAATGACAAGTTGTCTGCCACAAAGGCAAAGCGAAAACTTGAAACTGTTAAAAGCTGAGGCGTCTTTTATGCAGTCTTATTTTGACAGTATGGTTAGTGAATAAAACGTTTTTTCTTTCATCAATGTCAATTAAAGTGCCCCGCATCCTGCCATTTGTCAGTGGGCTGCTAATCTCTATCTTTCTGTTCTGCACGAAAATCGTGCACATCTGTGTCCTGCATGTTTGAGGCAAGAATTTGTGCCGTGCCTTCGCAGAAGTGTACCAACTTCTTCCAGACGCTGAGTCGCATGTGCAATTTTACTAATGTGTCCTGCACGGAGCAGACTGTCACCGCTGTATATAATAAACAATCTTATACTGCTGCTGAGCAGAAATGAGTATGCCATTTTATGTTTGAGCATGAGTATGTTTCTTCCACTTTCAGCTGCTGACATTTCACTTTCATGTAACGTCAAATTTTGCCATTTTTCAAACATACCTGTTAGAGCTTTTGAAGCTCTAGGATATGACATCCGGAAGTATTAAATATATAGCAATTACGGCAGGGTCGAAAAGTGATTACCTGATACGTACATTGACGATAAAAATTTAGGTAAATCCCTTCCAATAATCCAGAAAACATAGCGCTTCCTTAAGGCGCGAGGCTACAATCTGTGATGATTTTTTCCGGCCAAGCTGCGTGCATAGTTGTAGACGAGGCACCTTAGTTAATGAGGGAAAATCTAGACGCCTAAAACACCACATGAGGAACGGAGAAGCACAGGGAAAAAGCGTCAATCGCAACGGATTTATTCTCAGAAGAAATGCAGAAAATATATATGCCGCACTATACACATGCGCGCACCGTACTGCATTAGCTAGTCACTTTAGTGACTCATTTTGTTAGTTAGTCGTCATTTTAGTTAGTTTTTGTGCGTAACGCGAGCGAGCGAATTTTATTTTGTTTTTGCGACAATGCGCCGCTTATAGAGAGCGAACGGGCGAGGTGAAGCCAACTTCCAGGACGATCTGACTTGCGTGACGTCACGGCGCCGTGTGGGGGCCTTAAGTTTTCTAGGTGGTGTTGGTAAAAGCCGTTTTCGGGACGTCGTACAAAACCTGTTCCAAGGAGTATCACGCTGAGAAATACGACGTTGGTTCACATTTTGTGTACTGTAGTGAGTGGCAGGAAAAAAGAAGCCATTTTTCTAATTTCAAGGCTACTGAGCCCTGATGACCTAATTTTACGTCATGCCTGCAAATCCATAAATACATACACCACAGGCTCATTTTTTTGTGTGTGGTTTTCTGAGCTTCTAGTTATCATAAAATACGTACAAAAATCTTCTCCGACAAAAATAAAAATTGCAGGGCCTAAAGGGATAGACAAAAGTTTATAAATGCGTGTCATCTTTTGTCTAATTGAGTTCTATAGATTGTCTATAAACAAAAGTTTTAAAAAGCGTATGGCTCTTTTTTTTCTATTGTTAGTCTATATACAATCTATAGACAAAAGTTAAGTTGGTGAAGTTTGTGTTTTGTCTAATCCCAGTGTATAGATTGTCTATATACAAAGGTTGATAAATTGGTGTTATTTCCTATTGTCAAATCCCAGTCTATAGACTGTCTAAAGACAGAAGCTAAAGTGGAGTTATTTAATTTTTTGCTGGAAATAAGGTTTTTCATTGAAATTTTATCATACGTGTGTACTTTATGCAATTTTGCTACCTTTTTGTTTATATAACATCTAAGCATGCACTCCTTATTGCCCCATTGGGCCCTAGCTGTAAGGTATGTTAAAAAAGAGCTAAGGGAGCTCATTAATTAATTGAACCACAATGTGAAATTGAGCAGTGTTAGGAATGAGGTTGCGTGGCCCATCGCTACCGCCACCTTTATGGTCCGATGTCGTCCCTCAGGCTCGCTGCTGGGAATACGCGTCGTTGCATCCCTCCTCTGGAACCGCTGTTGGGACTCGGGTTGCGTGGCCGGTGCGAACACGGGTGTGTATCGTGCTCGGAGTAGTCAGTAAAAGCAAGGTGAAGAAGGAAAAGATTTTATGTACAAACTATTTACATATTTTTGCTACCAGGCAACATGACTGCCAGCCCGACCACGTCGGCTGGTTCGACTCCGTTCGAGTCGTTCTCCTTCTCCGATCGACCCTCCGATCCTCTCCTCCTGTTCGACGGACCGGCACGGCCTTAAATCGTCCAGCCGTCCATTGTCCTGTTGACTGTCCGCCGGTCGCAGGTGTTGGCTCCTATTCAAGTTCTCCAAGTTGCGGCGCGCTGCTAGAAGTCTCAGTTGCGACGCGCTGCCAGAAGCCGCACGCAGGTGTTGGCTCCTATTCAAGTTCTCCAAGTTGCGGCGCGCTGCTAGAAGTCTCAGTTGCGACGCGCTGCCAGAAGCCGCACGCAGGTGTTGGCTCCTTTTAGTATGTTGAGCAGCCTTTCCATAGCTGGGCAGCTTGGAAGAACGACTGTCGTCAGTTGACGGGGCCGGCTGGACGAAGACGCCGTTCTCCAGGGGTTGATCCCTGCTTCCACGTTCGGTCAGGTGCTCTGGCACAACAGCACCCCCGCCGCCAAACAATGCATCAGGAGGACGAGCTGCTCCACGTAGCTCGGCTGAATTGATGCGGCCGGACACCAGGCTCATCCACGGCTCGAGGCGAAGCTCCCAGGATCACTGCTCCGTGACATTCCACACGAACACTCAGCTGGCACGGACTCGAGGTTCCTGAGGATAAGACGAACTCGACAGGGCAACCATTGTCAAACTACACCAAACGCTGCAAGTGCCCTCCGCACTCCCTCCAATTGCCAGACATGAATGAAACAAACCTTACTGACAACTAACGTTCCCGCTTTAAATAAAACGAGGAGAAGTGCGTATCGCATGGCGACGAGTTCAACAACAGGCCTCAGTTTCAGGTGTTGTTAAAGAAGCAACTTCGGGGTAATACAAGAATTGTAATTGTACTAAAGCTGCTTAGGCATGGAAGGTAAACAACCAATGAAGCCAACGGAAGCTCAAAGGCTTCGCTAAATTCTCACTAAACGCTCTCAGCGTAAGCGTAACACACTAAGAACACAACATGGTTCTACTAACTATGAACTGAAATTGAAAATAAAGCTTACACCCTTCACATAAAACAATGTTGAACTACCCTTCGCCCTAAATGCTCATGCTAACTAGTACAAAACAAAACTCAACCTACAGCTAGCTCCGTTGAAACATTTTTCAGCTACAACGCCAGAAGATTAACCTCCAAAATACAGACACTACATAGGTCAAAATTTACTGCCTCTACAGTAAACACAAACAAGTAACATTCGGTTACGCTCGACAAACACCACTCTTTCACAATTAGCGGTCGTACAAATCTTTACTCACGGCTAACGTGTATTATTTTACGCCGTCAGCTCACTCCCATGCGGGTTACTGCTTCCGCATGTTATTCTTAATATTGCGCCACTAAAGCTAGACATGTTCCCGTGAGCACTCTGTCACGCTGCGCCCACATCAGGAACTGAATCCGCAAACGACATCCGTAATTGCACGTACTAGTGCCACTGCGAGCTTCTACTCCGCGGATGTACGACTCACCTAGCTCTACTCTTGCGGTCACAATTCTTGCAAACAACCGAGCGACTCGCTATAACCTCTACTCATTCGCTCCTACACAGAACGCACGCGAAAAGAACAACAAACAAACAAAACCAATTTTCGCGTGACTCTACCAAAACTCGCACAAAGCTTAGCCTTGCCTATCCTTCTCGCAAGCTCTCAGCTTACCGCCTAAGTCCCGTGTCCCGTCCCGTGTCCTTTCTTGTGTTTGTCCTGCTTTGCGCCTTAAAAATCATTATGAACGTTCACCAACTTGCCCAACAAAAAGTTCTCCTATACCGCCTAAGGTTCCGCTAACCACTCGTGGGACACCTTGACTTACTAGGGAGCTCCCGAACGGCGCACACAAAGCCCTGCGCCGGCCTTTCGTGTACCTGCGCACGTGTCATACGCCAACCGCTTGCGGGCTCCCGCTAAGTGACGGAAACAGCAGGCCTCAAACGCCAACGCTAACTCAGCGCACGCCACTCGAAAACCGCCCAATGTTTCCTTGCGTCCACGCATGACACGCAACGGAAACGCCACAAACTCTTTTCGTAGTCAGCTGACGTAACCCTATTCAAGGCGCTCATCTCTTAAAGCCCTTGACTCGCTCTGATACGTGTCACTAACCATCTGATAGCTAACCGCACAACGCATATCGGCAAACAAACAAAACCACAGAGCGCTTAAAGAAAACAAAGTTGAATAACAGCTAACTAAGCCATCAATACTCGCGGAAATAACAAGGAATACCAAATACTAACTAAAATTAACAGTCCAAAATTCCTTTCAACAAATCCTGGGTCGACATTCCTGAAAAGCTAACAGCTGTCCTCAACAACTTTTCAGGCGCACTCGCGGTGGTCGCGCCCAGAAGGCTTTTCTCGTCAAGCGGGGTGTACGATACGCATGAAAGTTAATCACCCCCTCGTCGGGCCTCACTACTGTCCCTGTAGCGGACTTGCATTTGTCACCTCCTGCTGCTTCGCAAAACTCACCGACCACGCGGTTTCGCACCGGCTCGAACGCTCTTCGAAAAGAACAACGGGGAGTTCCTTTGCCCGCCGACCCTTTCTGCGAATCATGCGCTTCTCTTTTCTGTTTCTTTCGGCGGTTCGGGCGCATGCGGTAGAAACCTGTCCCTGACGGCAATCGCACTTGTCTTGCAGTTTCGCGCCGACTTTTGAACTTCTTTCTCAACCGCGTCGCGACCTTTGTCGCATTTCTTTCTTTCGGACGCTTTCTCCCTTTCGCACACTTCTTGGTGCAGACTTTGGAGCATTCCGTCCGCCTCCGATGCTCATCAGCATTAACATGCTCCTCAGCTGTCTCGTGCTTACTGTCTTGATGATTGCGCATCAATTCATCCTCTGACCGATTCCGCGTACAATGCGCGGCGCACTTCTTTTCTTTCTGGCCTCTCGGACGCATGCGATACAGACCTGTCAGAGATGACAACGGCACTTTTCTCGCCTTTTCGTTACGACGTTTGAAGCCTTTCTTCAAACTCATCGCGATCTCTGCCGCGTTTTTGTCCTTCGGACGCTTTCTCCGCTTTGCACTCTTCTTGGTGCCGCCTTTGGAGCCTTTAGTCCGCCTCTGACACTCATTGACATCGTCAAAACCCTCGCCAGCTCCTTCGCGCGCACTGTCTTGATGATTGCCTAGCAATTCATCCTCTCGCTCAGTCGCTAGACTGGCGGACAGCTCAACTTTCTCTAGACCAATGCCGCTACTTACATCCTTACAAGGCCGCTCGCGTACCAATGAGCAGTTCGTAACAGCAGTGTCTCCTCCACTCAGTTCCTCTGTTAGCCCTTGTGGCCCTTGGCCTCTCAAAGTGGGATCTCTTTCATTTTCGGCAATCCGAACGGCAGGACTTACGTCTAGGAGCTCTCCTGTGCACTCTGCTCCGCGATTTACTCGAGAACCCTCCGAACTCCCGACTCCTTCCTTAGCTGGCGCGCCTTCCTTGCTATCGTCTGTAGTGCTGTAAGGTTTACTTTTGGTGGAACGCTTTTCCACCGACCCTTCACACCCTGACGTGGCCGCGAGCTCTCTTTCCTTGGAACGGGTCAGGGTCTCTGCTATGCCTTCACCTGCACTAGCCTTTTCTTCGGCTGTAAGCGGCACCGCCGCTACATCGCACCGTTTGTGCTCTACATCTACAGATGTCAGGCCTCTTTTCTGCTGTGCCTCATGCTCTAATGCCTGCTTCTTCCTTTTATGTTTTTCCTTTCGTTTTCGCCGGCGCCTTTTTCTCACTGAACGACTCGGAATGCTGGCAGCTTCAACGCACGCGCGCGCAAGTACGCTGCCTTCGATATTCACCGCCAAAACCTCAGGCGGCTCAACTAGCCTATCCTCGGTGTCGTCGCTAGGTGTCTGTACTTCTGACATAGCGACAGTCCCGACACTCACTAACTCCGTTAGCTCGCCTTGAGATGTCTCTCTAGCTTCGGGTGATCTATCACTATCCTGGATAGCCCCTTTTCTCAGGCCTTCGAAGGCGACCTCTGCGTCCTGCGCTTCGCGACGTATCTCGACCTGTTGGTCTCCGCGGCGCGCCTCGTCTTGCGCCTTACGAAGTGCTTCACCCTCTCGCTCTCTCTGACGCGTTTTCTCCTCTAGCGCCTTGCAACGCGCCTCGGCGTCCTCACTACGGGCCTCAGCCTCTAGCGCCTCGCGACGCTTCTCGACCGCTTGGTCTCTGCGGCGCGCCTCGTCTTGCGCTTTTCGACGCGCCTCGTCCTCACGCGCCTCAGCTTCTCGCGCTATGTGAAGTGCCTCTTGTTCTCGCGCCTCTTTCGCTTTTCGAAGCGCCTCGTCCGCTCTCGCCTATCGAAGCGCCTCAGCCTCTCGTTCTCTGTGACGCGCCTCTGCGTCCTGAAGCGCCTCGCGACGGGCCTCAGCCTCCTGTGCCTCGCGACGCTTCCCGACCTCTTGGTCTCTGCGGCGCGCCTCATCCTTTTGCGCCTCGGAGCGGCTCACAATACTAGACGCCTCGTCCCTCGTACTCGCATGTACGGAACTCTGTGGAGTCAAAGCTCCAAACGGCTGAACTGAGCTACCCTCGCGGTCTTCGTCAGTTATGTCCTGTGACTGAACGACAGCCGCGACGCTCTCTAAGCTAGTCAGCTTGCTCTGAGGAGTCTCTTCCATTACTGGGGCTTTATCACTGCCCTGCAGAGACCTCTCTCTTGGGCCTTTGCATTCGGCCGAACCTACATTACCCCACTGGCTGAACAACGTATCCTTAACCTCAGTTACTTCCTGCAGGCCGTCTGACACTAAGGCTAAAACTGAGCCTTTCCCACGTCTGAGGCACTCTGCGTGCCGGTTGGCCATCTTTCCTCTTCCCCCGTGCGTGCCCTCGTCCGATTCCCTAGCTTTGCGCGTATGACTCAAACGCTGTCTGAATGCTTTTTCTGACAAGCGACATTTGCGCAACAGCGCCTCTTTGACCTTGTCATACGATACAGCGTCCTTCCTCTTGAGTCTAGCTATAACATCGGCGGCCTCGCACGGAAGAAGAGTTGGCAACTCTTGCGGCCAACTTTCGAGCGAGAATCCGGCCTTCTCGCACGTTCGCTCAAAATCAACAAGAAAGAGTGCGATGTCCTGGCCAATTTCGAACGGCTGCAAAAGGTCTTCCATCTTTACCGCCTCCCTCACTATGGGAACCTGTCTTGCGGCGGATATACGAAGTTCCAGCTCCCTTAGGTTCCTCTCATGTTCCTGCTCGGCAGCTTTCTCTTTATCCCTTTCCTCCTTTCTAGCTCGAATCTCCTCATGAGCTTCCTGGGCCTCCTCGACCGTCGCCCTCTCTGCCTCCATAATCGGGAGGATCTGCCGTTTCCGTTTAGCAGAGCCAACCGAAATGCCCAACTCCTTGCAAATTTCAAGGAGGTCCTGCACACTGAACTTGTCCATACTGACACTACACTCCGCCTCGCTTACCCTCTACTGAAACTAAGCGGTCAGACCCTCCAATTCTTGGCTGACCAAACAAAGTTACAAGTCTGCAACAAAACCTGCTAACAAAGACTTAGGCTAGCTAGGTCTGGCAATAAGAGAGGTAAACTTCAGGCACTCACCACACCAGGGTAGCTGACGCTGGCCGATCCCACCGAGCTGCCATCCACTGTTACGACTGGGGTAGGGCCCTTCGGGTGCACAGCGTAGGATACGAGGTCGTGGCATCCCACCGCTGCCACCACTGTTAGGAATGAGGTTGCGTGGCCCATCGCTACCGCCACCTTTATGGTCCGATGTCGTCCCTCAGGCTCGCTGCTGGGAATACGCGTCGTTGCATCCCTCCTCTAAAGCCGCTGTTGGGACTCGGGTTGCGTGGCCGGTGCGAACACGGGTGCGTATCGTGCTAGGAGTAGTCAGTAAAAGCAAGGTGAAGAAGGAAAAGATTTTATGTACAAACTATTTACATATTTTTGCTACCAGGCAACATGACTGCCAGCCCGACCACGTCGGCTGGTTCGACTCCGTTCGAGTCGTTCTCCTTCTCCGATCGACCCTCCGATCCTCTCCTCCTGTTCGACGGACCGGCACGGCCTTAAATCGTCCAGCCGTTCATTGTCCTGTTGACTGTCCGCCGGTCGCAGGTGTTGGCTCCTATTCAAGTTCTCCAAGTTGCGGTGCGCTGCTGGAAGTCTCAGTTGCGACGCGCTGCCAGAAGCCGCACGCAGGTGTTGGCTCCTATTCAAGTTCTCCAAGTTGCGGCGCGCTGCTAGAAGTCTCAGTTGCGACGCGCTGCCAGAAGCCACACGCAGGTGTTGGCTCCTATTCAAGTTCTCCAAATTGCGGCGTGCTGCCAGAAGTCTCAGTTGCGACGCGCTGCCAGAAGCCGCACGCAGGTGTTGGTTCCTTTTAGTATGTTGAGCAGCCTTTCCATAGCTGGGCAGCTTGGAAGAACGACTGTCGTCAGTTGACGGGGCCGGCTGGACGAAGACGCCGTTCTCCCGGGATTGCAGACAAAGCATGCAGGGTTTGATCCCTGCTTCCACGTTCGGTCAGGCGCTCTGGCACAACAGCAGGAATGCGTTTTTGTATATGTCATTAACACATTCTGGCGCACATGGCACATATATATTTCCCCTCGTAACTCGCATGCTCACATTAGAACTAAGGATGTTTCCAGTAAGTATGTCGCACTCTATGGCTCACCGACTGGATGTACTGCAAGGACTGTGTTGTTCTTTCCGCCTTCGTTGCTACAATGCAAAGGGCAATGTATTTCGTGGAACACTGGAAATCGCAGCTTTGAAGCGGGACAATGGGCAAGCAGTGAGCAGAGTACAACAGCTCTTTTTCAAAACACAAATAGCAGGGCCCACTGCAGTGCTTTCATTTTTGTTACTATTCAATATACAGTATTTCGCCATTCTTTTCATATACGAAGCACTGTGCCCACAAACCAATTTTGTTAAAAATATTTTGCGAATTAGCTGTGGCCCTTTCGCTAGCTCATTATATTTGTTCATTTTCACGACATTTTCAGAAGGTAATATCTTAATTAAGAGCTTCTTCAACAATTATGCATTTTTATGTTTTCATTACGACGACGTGCAATGTAATGTTAAGTCGTGTTTCAGTAAGCGATTTCAAATTGATAATGTGTGTATGCACTTGCTTACATCTCCCGCTTAGAATATATTAAATTAAATTAACAGGGAACATCAATAAGAAAGAACTTGCAACTGAATCGCCCTAAGGGCTAGGCATCGATGGTGACACTGGCTCGGTGCAAATTTCAAACAGATATCACTCAGCACTGCGGACACTTGCTGTCAAAGGCTCAAGTTTTCCACATGCGTAATCATACACACAGACACGGCCGTGAGGGCAACAGCTGTTACAGATAGTAGTAAAAACGGACCGTTCGTTACATATCCTGTACACGAATGGTCCACGAACGGTATGTTTAAACAGCAAGCACTGGAAATACAATTGAAGAATCGCTCTGAAGCGGCCTCGCCACTAAGAAGTTGCTTTTTCGTTCAGGCACTGCCGTGAAGGCCAAACCCCATATACGCGAAAATGCACGCGACAGCGACGAGCGACGCGACGTAGATCGTCTTCGCGCAAGCGGTCGCTTGGATGGGCAAACCCCATTCACGCGACGCCGTCGGTATGATACCCTCGGCGAGCGATCTCCACTGCTGCTGGCATGAGGGCGTTCACTCGTACCAAAAATGGCCCGTTCTCAGCGGTATGCAATGTAAAATACGATGTTTTGTTGCATAATGGTACATAAAATGTTTATCATTGTCTTGCAGCATTTTTTTTCGATCCCATCACTGCTGCTACGTGCTGCCAAGCCGCGTCACAGACGGCGCGGGTCCCAGCGTTCGCGTTCAACAACGTCAACATTGCGCTCGTCGCCGTTGGTCATGTTGATGAACGTTGTTGTTGATGTGCGTCGATACGAAAGTGGCGGCAATCAGCAATACGTCACTGATGCATCTTATTCCAGTTATTTGCTATTGGCTACTTGAGCACAGCACTTCCGGGTGACGAGCGACGGACATGCGACGGATTCCAAATCTGAAAAACCGAGCGATCGCGCGAAATCGACCACGCAACACGTCGCGCGAACGGCTCGTTTTGTCGCTCATAGCATCGCTCGTCGCTGTCGCGTGAATTTTTGCGCATATGGGGTTTCGCCTTGAATCGTGAAGGCGCGCGAGCGAACACGATAAGGAAGGGGAGAAAAGCGAGAACCGGTGCGGCAAACGAACGGAAGAGGGCGCGCAGCAGTCTCAAATCGCTCGCTGAGCGAGAGCCAATCAGTTCAAACCAGGGGGCGCGCAGGCGCACTGACGTTTAACTGTTTAACTGCGTTTAAGCCGTTCAGGCAGTTGACGCATTTGAGGGTCGTTGTAAAACAAGTTCTTGCAGCGCAGTGTGTAGTGCCGAAATAAGTTTGTTGCGCGCATGTAATTTTACCACGTTGATTAATATTACGTGCCGGTATCGTCGCTGGAAGTCGTGGAGTGGACACGTACTTGCACCGCGTGTCGGGACGGACGCATCGTTGTTTGACATGGAATCGTTGACGGCCATGTGTTGTAGCCCCAACGAGCGCGAAGCTTTGAACAAGATCACAAGCGCGCGCCTTTTGACGATACTGTCGCGACAGCGAATATCGCTCTTCGGTGAGTTGAAGAACGTTGCCAAATCGCGTGACTGTGCATGACGACTTTGTGTAGGTAAGATTGCCCGAGCGGCGAGCTGCCATAATAGAGATGGTGTGCAAGAGGAAGTGTTTGATACGAAAGTATGCCTTGTACTAGTGTTTCTGCCTTCTGTGGTGTTCGTTATACGCTTCCGCGGAGCCGTTGCCGTGTGCGTCGATTAGAGCTAAAAACAGCCTGAAGAATACGCGTTGCATTGCGCAATGCTATGCTTGTGTTATGCAGGCCTTGTGTTGTTTCACCCTTCTTCCTTGACTGTATGCAATGCGGCATCCTTGCATGAAATGACGTGCACATGCCTTGTCACTATAAAATTGAGTCTGCTTTTAAACATTACTGGTCGCCCCGTACCCTTTCTGTGGTGGAAATGCAACAGACGTTATCGTTCAGTAAGCATAGTTACCCGCCACGGTGGTCTAAATATATAGTTGTTAACGTGCTCGACTGCTGACTCACAGGTCGCGGAGATCGAATCCCGGCCGCGGCGGTCGCTTTGCTTGAGGGCTCGCGAAGTGCTTGAGGCCCGTGTTCTTAGATTTAGGTGCACGTATAAAGAACCCCGGGTGGGCAAAATTTCTGGAGCCCTCCACTACGGCGTCGCTCATAATCGTGGTTTTTGGATGTTAAACCCCATCAATTATTGTTATAAGCATGGTTATAGTTAACTAACGTGCAAATCAACTTTATAAAAGTAGAAGGGTGTGCAGATAGAGAGACACATGTACACACACGGCGCGGTCATGCATACGCCATGCTGCTCAGAGGCTATGTGTTTGTAGCTGCGTCGCCGTCTACGGTGCCGCGCTCGTTTTTGCAAAGAATGGACGTAGTTGTTCTATATTAAAGATTTTAGTCTGTCTGTCGCGGATCGTAGCTCTTGGGTGTGTACAGACACAACCAAGTCAATCGATTAGCCAAGGGAAAGCATAGCGGACTTTAATTGTTGGCTTTAACTGTAGTGTAGTAATAATGGCCTAAATTGAAATGGAATAAAGTGAACGGAAAATCGCCCTTTCCGTTGATGGTATCTAAACGCCCGATGCTCAGCCGATTGAGCTACGACGGAAAGCGCTTCGCCGTACGCTTTGCTGGGCATTTATGTATGTGTAGTCCCTTGGAGTGTTAGCCAGTGCCACTCGTACTCAAGGCGGTGAGTGTGGAACACTCTTCTTTGCCAGAGTTTGTCACGTGGCACGCGATCTTTCCATGAGGCGGCAGCTGACCGATAAAACGTCGCATGCGAACTTGAGGCATAAGTCAGCCGGGGCAAGGACTTCGCGGTGAATGAAAGAAAAAAAGGGGATTTTTGGAGGGCCTCGTTTCTTTTTTATACACAACCAAAACGATCGAAAAGATCCCCATCTTTCGTAGATTCAGCGAGGGCGTCGCCCCGGTAGACTTACAGCATCAAGTTAGCATGCGAGGGTTTATTGGTCAGCTGTATGTGGTGCTAAGGCTCCGCCGCGGTGGTCTAGTGGTTATGGCGCTCGACTGCTAATCCGAAGGTCGCGGGATCGAATCTCGGCCGCGGCGGCTGCATTTTCGATGGAGGCGAAAATGTTTGAGGCCCGTGTACTTAGATTTAGGCGCACGTTAAAGAATCCCAGGTGGTCCAAATTTCCGGAGCCCTCCAGTACGGCGTCTCTCATAATCATATCGTGGTTTTGGGACGTTAAACCCCAGATATTGTTATTATTACGTGGTGCTAAGATCAAGTGCCACGTGATGCCCTCTCTCAAAAATGAATGTTCCAAACTCGCCACCTGGGCTACGTGCGGTACTGGCTGAGACTCCTAGGGATAACGAATACATAAGTACCCAACGAAGTAAACGGGGAAGCGCCAGACGTGTAACTAGAAGGTTGTGGATTCAGATCCCTCCGACGGAAAGGGTGAGTTTTCGTCCACTGTAATCAATTTCAACGTACGCCATTATTACTACGCTACAATTAAAGGGACACTAAAGAGAAACAATGAATCGGTTTAGATCGATAAATTGGGCTCTGAGAACTCTAATGTCGTTAATTTCGCCACCATAGGTTTATTAATAGAGGATAAAACCAACGTCAAAGTTTCATTTTTAAATTTCGCGCCGAAATCTTCCCGCGTGACGTCACTGATTTCAAAGTGTATCTTATTTTGGCGCCACTCGCTCAATAAAATTACCCCAAACTTGGTATGTCAAGTCTCTGGCCCCCTCAGAGGACAATGTACTTCATTTTTACCGATTAGGAACTACGTAGTCCCTAGTAGGCGCCGTCAAAACATGTAACGTCACGGCGAATGGTGTGGAAACTTCAAGGTGGCGTCGCCACCCACATTTTGTTTTTGCGCATTTTCGTGCTTACTAAGCATCTTCTCGCAGCAAGCGTGGTGGTTTTGGTATCGTGAAAGAGTAATTTACTAATATGACAAAAATCGTTTTGCTCTTCAGTGCCCCTTTAAAGACGACAATTAATGTCCGCTATGCTTTCCCTGGCTTAATTGTCTGTTCGATTAATTTGGTTGTGTCTAACAAAGAAAACGAGGCCCTCGAAAAAAATTCCCATTCGCTCGTTCATTAGATTTGTACACGAGGCTCACTGTAAGGCAATTCATTTGTCTGAAACACGTTTTGAACTGGTAACAGTAAGTACACACATACAACTACAAACTTAATTCATTCGAAGTAGCACACCACGTATATGTAAATTATTGTTGGTGGATGTGAGCTTCAGTTCAATTAAACTTGTTAAGCGAGTGCATGCTCTCCTTCTTGCTGTGTCTGTGTGAGAAAAATTGGGGCAAATATTGGTCCTCCATATTTTCTTTGTTTGATGAACCATAAATTGTCTGTCTAGTAAAAGTTCTTTTAACGGAGAAGTAGCTTCGCTACATTTTATGCAAAAATGGGTCTGCATTTGTTTTTCGCGCATGCTTTGTCGTAAGTTTTTATATTTTTGTATTTTTTTCTGATTAAAGCTCTGCTGTAAGTCAGCGCTTGTGCTTGTCATTCTTTTCTGTGTGCTTTGCCTCGTTTTCTTTTCCAGAATTTATTGGAATAAATTTATACATCACTCATCTACAGGAACTGCCTCTAGGCAATCTGTAGACCACAGTATATTTGTGAGGTAATAAGTCCGTAGACACTCTATATACTGGGTCATAGGAATAGCCTATGGATAATCTACAGACATTTGTCTGTGGATATTTTATAGACAAAAGTAAACCAAAGTAGATTTATATGAGCCTATAGACTTTTGTTTATAGACATTCTGCAGACATCGGTTTAAACGCATAAATTTTTATTAATCTACAGACCTTCTATAGCCAATCTATAGACTTAGACTTCCTTGTAGACTGGTCTATAAAAACGAGTGTGGCCACTATTCCATAGACTGTCTATAGACCAGTCTAAAGAACTCAGCTATAGAACGTCAATTTATTTTATAGACAGATGCCTACAAACTTTATATGGACTATCTAAACATATTTTTGTAAGGGTATTCTAAAGGATACTTGCCGCAGACATTAAACGCTTGAAAATGAATTCAAACGGCCCGCGCACGCATAAAAATATAGTTAGTAGAACTTTCTGCCCCTTTTCCTGCATGGGTGCACGTCTGCACTCAGTGGAACGACAAACAAATGAAAGAAGGTGCCTCTAGTTTGAAGACACCACCCAACCTTCTCGACCGCCCTTGACGTGACGCTGCGTTCCATCGTGACCAATGGAACGGAGCGCGCGCTAAGGGATGGATTTCACCTTATCGTACTATTAGCTTGTTGAAAAGGGGGTGTCGCCAGAACTCGGAAAGATACCGAGTTTCGCCAAACTCGGGCCATCCTGCATAGCACACCTGTATGGTTAAACGTGCAATTGAAAAAGCCGGATCTATTGTATTCTGGTACTAATTGGGTCTATATAGTTGGTTTCGCGAATATTTCCGACAAAGAAGAGCCCAATTATAATGAAAAAAAAAATCACAGTGTCCCTTATGCATTCGCCTAAGACGACGCGAAGGCGGAAGCCACCATTTTCGTTTACTTCTCAGTTGATGCACTGATGCGACCCGCTCCCTTCCGAAGGCTGTCGGCCGCTGGCCTCTTGTTTCACTGCCTCCGTGATCGACCTGCCTTTAAAGATACCATGTGATGACGTCAATATGTGACGTCACATCATCTGGAAATCCAATAAACGGCCAGAAGGGGAAGATGGAAACGTGCGAAGAAAAAAATCTGTAAACAGAGGGTGTGTGCTCGAGCCCACGTTTTGACAAGAGGACTTCTTCAAGGCTGGAACTGATTTCCTCAGCGCTTGTGTGTATGCTTTGTGCCCTCTCCTCCAATCCAAACAAAGGATGATGAGACGCAACTGCAAAAGCGGGGGTTGGGGAGAGGCCGCCGTGACGAACTCCATGAGTCAAAGGGACAGAGGTATTCCGTGACAAAAAAGAGAAAGAAAAGAAATTCCGGGGGGTAGGCGTTTAGCTGAATTATGAAGCACCCATTAACAATGGTAGGTTGGAAATTCGCAGAAGGGCTTAACTCTCGTTGGTTTTTTGTTGTGTATGTATACATATTCATATTGCAAAGCGCGGAACTGAAATGACGAGGATGGGACAGGGAGTAAGACACACACAAGCGCTGAATATGAACATGTCGCACAAACAGGGCCGAATATCTACCCTTGCTATGTATACCGTTTCTGATGGATTCGAGAGCCCCCTGAGAAACGTTTACACCTGCTGGCTGGTGTGTATTGAACTTGTGAATTAGGTATGACTCAGTATATTAAATGCGAAGCATTTCTTAGCGAACCTCTGGCACTTTGAGCGTTTCTATCTATCTATCTATCTATCTATCTATCTATCTATCTATCTATCTATCTATCTAGCCGCCTACGTCTGAGTGCTCTCATGATCGCCTCCTTAACTTGGTGTAGACCAAAATTTGCATGGGAGGGTAAGAGGATTTGACGAATGTGACTGCCGGGTCATGACATGAATAACGTTAATCCTGTCGCGTACGTCGTCAAACCCTTTCTACTAGACACGTGCGGCACATACCCGTTTACCACGGGCCCCGGTATACGGATATGCGCCACAGGTGATTGACAGTTTATATCTACCCAGGAACGGCGAGAACAGACATTGGTAACTCAAATGCTAGAGCGTTAAGGAAAACCAACATCGGCAGCGTTGAGTCAACGAATGGAAAGAATGAAAATTAAGATCCCAGCAGGAATCGCACCCAAGCATTCTGCGTGGCAATCAGGTATTCTACCACTGAGCCACGCCAGGTCTACAAACTGGTTGGGAAAAACAGCCTACGCAGGCGTAATATCGGTGCAACGTCAATTGTGATTGTGGTGCTAGCTATCTAATTTTACAAGAAAGCAATAAACACTACATGATACTTCTACGATGTGTACTCTTACGATACAAGCGTCATATCAGATTAACGTCTGTAGTTCCAGTGTTGGCTCCCCTTTTATAGCAATCTAATAAACATTACGTTTGTATTCCTATGATTAAGCAAGCTAAATTGAAGCATTGCTCGACCCCGGAGGAATACAGTAACGAAAGTTACATATGATATCCACATCACCGCACCGTAAAGTGCACTTCGTCCACCAGAACGACGCAGTGTCCTCTTCATTTCTTACGAGGCTGGGCGATGGCCTCATGCTGACCGAGGATGATGCCAGATTGATTGACAGCCGCTCTGTAGACTAGCCTACCTAGGCCACATACGCCCAGGTACTCTACGAATACTACAAGCACCATCCACTGATGTTGCTCTACGTAGCACTGTCTAGGCCTACCAGCCTCGACGCGAAGGGTGGCTTCAGGTTCCGAAAGACAATTTGTCGACGAAATGACCGAAGCATCTACGAATTCCAAAAGCTCTACTATACCACAAACTTCACCACACATGGACCCCTCGTCACCACGATCAC
>NC_051181.1:68827154-68846846 GCF_013339695.2 Rhipicephalus sanguineus | reverse complement strand
CAAAATTTTAGTATTTATTGTGAACGTCAGAATATTTTATCCATGCTAGTATAACTGCCAGTCGATAAGCTGGGTAATTAACAAAGACTGCTTAACTAACCTTTAAAATATTAACTATAACGAAAAATATTAACTAGGAAAAGTTGTAACCTTGTAAGCAACTTCGAATTGCTTCATCTATGCTAAGATAAACTGCCCTGTTCAATTTTTTTTCCAGCTTTTTTCTAGAGTGCACGAAATTAAAAAGTACTACTGGCGCAAGTAGCTGAAACACCCTGTATATATGGCGAGAAAAGGTGATTCTGCGTCCGGGTAAATGTACGCAGGGAAACAGACCAGTCGGCGTACGAAGCGATTTATTGACGTTTCGGCCGTGGGGTTTATTGACACCCGGCCGAAACGTCAATAAACTCGCTTCGTACGCGTGTCTGTTTCCCTGCGTATATATATATAATATATTATAATATATTATATATATTATCTATATATATACTATACTATACTATATATATATATATATATATATATATTATATACTACCGTGTCATAATTGACATAACATGATACGTTGTAAGTGAAACAAATCGTCGTACGCGCAGGAGGCAAATACGGCGCGTTGTTCATTTCATGTTTTTGTCAGCTAGTCTTGGGCGACATGCCGTACACTTCTTCGCACGCGTTGAGCAAGACTGCACTTTTACAGCAGATCTGTATACGCTCTAGCCTCGGAGAAAACGACGCCAGCAATTTTACAGCGTTCGACCGGTCCCTTGGGCAGTGCAGAACATGCACAACAAAATGTGAATTAAGTGAACCGAGTGATCAATTAATTGAACCAAAGGCCCAGTAAGTGGACAAAAAGTGACGGAGTTATTGAAATGTGAATTAAGCGATTGACATGCTGATGTGATTTAAAGTTACTTTAAGTGAACCGAACCAAAGGTATACTGGATATAGCGAAGGTGTATATATGACTTCCTCTGTTAACGCGCCTCAAGAAATGGACGCACCTCTTAGTCAGACCAAGAGTGCGTCCGTTATCGAGTCGCGTAGATAGACGATTTTACAGCGTTGGCCGATCCCAGCAACACAGCTTTCTGACGCATGCTACGAACGAACGGCTCAAAAGTGCGCTTGCACTCGCACAGCGCTTTGCAACGAAAATTGGTGCGGTTATTTTCAGCATACACACGTTTACGTTCAGCACTTGGCATCATTCGCAGCTGCTTCAGCTTTCGAAACAGCAATGACGATGGAACTGACGGAAATAAGCCGGCGCGGGAGCCGCGCCATCGTGTCCGCAAAGTTGACTTCGCCACAAGAATGATGAACATCTGACGTCTTTTTTTCACCACGTGACTGCAGTCCTAAATATACTCCTAAATAAACGGTACTCCTTAATAAACGCCTTCTAAAGTGACCTTACTGATAATATAAGTTTGGATGCTTCTGAAGTTACATTTGGCTACTGATTTAATCACACGCAAGTACTTTTCGCCTGTTATTCGATATGCTGGAAGCTTTGTTTCGTAAAACTTTTCGCACTTTTCTCGTCTTGTCTTGCTTTTATTGCGATAGCAATTATATGGACAGTCTCGGTTGAATTTTGCCGTCGCCGTCATGCACCGTATATGTATAAACATATATATATATATATATATATATATATATATATATATATATATATATATAAAAGCGCCAAAGAAAAATAATTCAGAAAGTGCTTCCGGAGCGCGGAATCGAACCAGGGACTTCATGCTCCTCAGCGAGTGGCGCTAACCGCTACGCCACGAAACGCAGATCCTCCGCGAAGCTAACGGCGAGCGTTATATATAGTCCCTTTACCGCTGGACGGACTCAGAGACGGCCGGCGCTTATAAGCGTTTGTTCATTACCAGCGAGATGGCGCTAGGAGCACGACGGGCGTAGAGTTACTGTATATGCTACCTTTAGGTAGCAGAGTTGCGCATCTGTCTTCCAACGCCGCTAGCAACCATGCATTGCGGAGAAGCTGCCGCTTGGGCCAATTTTTTTTATTTCTCGACGCCGCCGCTGCAGCGAACTGAATTAACACTCGCCATCGACAGCCAATGTTTATTGCCGGTCTTCGACACGCCAGACAGGTTAATCGGCGTCAGGGTAGGCATGTCGCCTGCAAAAACGAAGTGCGACTTCACCGCATAGCTGTGGTTGCTAGCCGGACCTATGCGCAACTCTGCTACCTAAAGGTAGCATATACAGTGACTCTAGACGGGCGAGACGGGCGCATTTAAAAGTCGTCGGCGAGCTCGCTCGCTTCTTCTTATATTTGCGCAGGGAGAACCTTGCCCTTCCGCTGTCTGCTCGCGCGGTTTTCTGGTGGTGAGGGGAAGAGGGTTGTTTCAAGGTTTCACCGTGGTGTCCGCGCTCATGTTACGGAGCGTACGAAAGTCACTCGAGCAAGGGACGCCGCTAAACGAACAAACAGACGATGAACGCGAACTATCAAGTGTCACAGCTCGACACGTGAAGCACGCTAGTTTCGTTCGCTGCTTCGGCCGCCTTTGCAACAGGAGCGCTGTTCAAACTGAGAGTATCCATTCGCGAGCCTCACTTCGTATAGCATTAGTTTCCTGCTATCGCATTCATTGCTTCGCCCTTGCGGCGAAACTGTGACTGTGACGTCATCTGGCGAAAAAGGTGTTCCACATTCGCCACAATGGTTACGAGCGGCGCTGTCAAACACTTCCACGTTTCATGCACATAAACAACCGATAATGTGCACTAGAGTACGTCCGCCATCGTAGCTCAATTGGTAAGACCATCGGGCGCGTAATCCGAAGGTTGCAGCTACGGTCTCTGCCGGCGGTAAGTTGTCTTTTCGTCCACTTTACTTTATTCACATCTATATCACATTTACTACAGTATACTTAAAAACGGTACAGTCAACGTGCCCTAAGCCTTCCTTGGCTTTATTACCTGCTTCTTTTCCTTAAGGTTGCGTCAAACAAAGAAACGAGCCCTCAAAATTCCCTTCCCTCGCACAATCGCCCGAAGACACTACTGTAGGGGGTTTCTACAGAGGACAAAAAAAAAACACGGACAATGGTTATACACTAAACACACGGAGAGCAAGCACGCCACTAGTAAACACAATAGTACGCAAACAATAGCGTTATATTGGCATGTTACATAGGCGAAAACTCGCATAATGGTTACAGGGAACACGCCAAGATCAAGCACACCACTAGTAAATACATTCAGAGTAATCACACCAACAGCATACGTTCTGCAGGTCATAATAAGTGTTACGCGCTATGAGAAACATGCCGTCTCAGCGCTGTTACAAAGTATTTATCATTTGTCGACACCACGACCTGAGGCATTTTAGTTCATTCTTTAATGCTGGGGTAAGAAAGACGATTGAATTTTTTTTTGTGTGCAAGACAAGGGCATTGCTTCGCACTTGCGGGGAAGCAATGTATGCGATAACGAAAAATTGGAATGTCACACGAAGAACGATAAGCAGTTCGATAGTTTCAGCGCGTCGCTGAAGCAGAAAGAAGCACGCCCGGAAAGAACGCACAGGTGTACACAGGACAAACGTGAACAACCGTCACAGTTGTTACGTCTTTGTGCTTGAGCAACGCGCTGCACATGTCGAACCAGATGCTCTTAGATACTTCTTTTTCTTGTAAACTGCGGCGCGTGGAGTGACCCCATCGGCGTCTGCCACACGGGGCGTCTGACGCAAGGTGTGCCCGGTGTTCTCGTTTTTTTTTTTGTTCCACATCACGAGTGGGCACAGAGGGGCCACTTTGTCGTGCTCGTCTCAACGGCAGTTTTCAAACTGAAAGAAAATGTAGGAGCGTTGCGTGATAGAAAACACGCTCAAGCTCCTGCGAGATTTGCGTACCACCAGCGGTAAATGGTGTATATAAATAGCTCGCCGTTATTTTGCCGGGGCATGCATGGCACGTGCTTGAGGTGTCTAAAGCAGCATGCTGAGGAGCGAGGTGTTGCTGGTTCGAATCTCCGGTCGGGTGCTTCGGAATTTATTTCTTCTGCTTTATTTTTTGTGCATATATATATATATATATATATATATATATATATATATATATATATATATATATATATATATATATATATATACATCCAAACATACACATCCGGGGCATAACAGGGAAAATCCGCCGCTGCGTTGTTTTCGATAGCTTCCATCTTATTAGGAAGAGTTACATTCTCAAGCTTCCCATACCAGAGCAGCATATGCCAATTGAAACGAACATGTCAAAAGTGTAAAACCTCTTTGATTTCACACGATGCCTTCCTAAATTTTATTCTTGAGAAGGTATGTACATAGAGAGCTCTTGTGGTTATATAGTATATATGGTTGTTCCAAATTAGGCTGGTTGAAAATATAATTCCTAGGTATGTCGCTTCCACAGCTTTCGCTATTTGTTGATCATTTAAGTGGTAGTGGTTTCCTGTGGCTAAGCGTTTCCCAGAAATACGGACGTGGTGGCACTAGGAAATATTGAATGTCACACGCTATTTGCGGCACCACAGAAGTATTTGGCCGAGATCTGCTTGCAAGTTAGTGGTGTCGACATGATTATTAATGTCCCTATAAATCACACAGTTGTCAGCATATAATCTAAGCTTCCATGTGATGTATGAACGTCTATCATTATTATACACTACATACAAATATGGTCCTACAATGAACCCTTGTGCACAATGTTTATAATACTCACACTTAGTGTGAATCTTATGCATGAAATAATTACTACTTTTTGCTTTCGGTTTGTCATATAATTATCCAGCCATTGAACAGTGAGCTGTGCTGAGCCAAGCTGGCAGACATAATGAATGCGGTACAGTATCAACAGCCCACATGAAGACAAACGATTAGTGGGAAAATTCAACCAGTTGAGTCACGCAGGGGTGGCTGGCCCTGAGTCCATGCTGATTAAAAGTGAGGATATTATTGTCATCCAAGTGATTATAAATGCTAGAATATGATGTGTGTTGTAATGTCTTGCAGCATTCACTAGTTAGTGAAATGGGTTTATAATTGGAAATCACACTCCAAAGACCCTTTATCTTCTCCTTCGCGTTCCACTCCTGTTGGATGCGGGAAAGCGGTTCGTGCAACAGTCAGATGCGACGCTCTGTCTCTCATAAGAATCATAACGCACAGAGTGTCGGCGGACAGACCTATCAACGCCGACCCCCTCCCTTACAGGAATAGGGCGTGCGGTTGTATATCGCGTTCAGGCAAGTGTTTCTATAGATTTCACGTAGTGCGAACTCTCAGTAGTCGCGCGAAAGATAGGACGACGGCGCGTCCTCTTGCTTCAACAGATGCGAACTGAACCCATACAAGCAAACAGTAGTGAAGTGGTTTGCAAAATCTGCGTTAGTGTGGTCACTGCAAAGGTCAACCTCTTTGGGATTCGTCGTGCTTCTTTTCTACAGCGCTCAAGTCAAACGGGAAAAAATGCAGGCATAGAAAGAAAAAAGTGACCGTAATAACGCTGGTAAATGCCATCATTCTTTCCGTCTCTGTTTCTTTTTCTACCTTCCCTTTATTAAATGCGAAGCATTTCTTAGCTAACCTCTGGCACTTTGAGTGTCTCTATCTATCTATCTATCTATCTATCTATCTATCTATCTATCTATCTATCTATCTATCTATCTATCTATCTATCTATCTATCTATCTATCTATCTATCTATCTATCTATCTATCTATCTATCTATCTATCTATCTATCTATCTATCTAGCCGCCTACGTCTGAGTGCTCTCATGATCGCCTCCTTAACTTGGTGTAGACCAAAATCTGCATGGGAGGGTAAGAGGACACTCTGGGAAATTTTGGAAGTTCTGAGTGATGTAGATGCGAAGCAAAAAAAATCTGAAACTAGAGCTTTATTGAGCAGTGTAGCGCATTTGCTATATTTTTTCATAGAGTATATTCATATCTGAACACACCCGGTAGCTTTTCTTTGTTATTTGTTCTTGAGAAGCTTGGGGCTAAGAAATATGAGCAATGGTGCCTCTAAGCGAGCACATCCTATAACGCGCATTGCAGCACGTTGTACTATCGTGCCAAAGATCAAGGTTGTTTTTTTTTTTGCTACTGTAATATAACTCGCAGCCTGTAGCTGATGCCAAAGAAAAAACAAAGCACTATGGACAACCTTTACTGGCATAACACACGCGCCATCTGCCGCTTACGTGTTGCTTCGCGTGCAATCGTGTCTGCATCTGTTTTTATGTCTACATTGCACGCTGCATTTCTGGTTGGCACGTGCGAAAATCATTTTACGGCACACTGAGCACCAACACAGGCACACCGCACGCTCACAACGTTACAGAGCCAGAACGAATCAATAGTCGACGCGGGGGGCATAAAAAAAGCATTTGATGGAATGATAGCGTCATTCCCAGGAATGTAATGAAAAAACCTTCTAGCAAGAATTCAGCTTTGTCGACTATCATATGACTGCATAAGAGAGGTGTTTGGTAATATTTGTGCTTAGTATTCGGCAATAATATTAGTCTGGCCTCTAGACGGCTTAGAGGCGCCTAGCAACAAAAAAGGTTACGGGTTTAACCTGCATTTTTATTACATACTTTGCGTCCCTCAAGCGGCATTTCCAGAAGAACCGCAGTTTCGACGTCCCAGCATTCTGTTCTCACCCTCGGGTTCCCGACGTTGGGATCAGCCCGGAGGTACAAGTTATGCAGGCAATATCTTCGAGAACAGAAAGCACCGCTTCGAGGCTATTTCTTTTTCCACGCAATAACGTGCGTATAAGTTATGCGCGAGTTATGGAAAAGCCATACCGAAGGATCGATATCCCTGCGCGTTGCTTCCTTATAACAAGAAATAAAGCGCTGTGGCGCGCCTGGCGCAAGCTGCTGGCCTGAAAAATTATCTCCGGGTATCGGCAAGAGCTCGTGCGTGTTTTTCTGAGCTTGTGCCTATGCGGGAAGATATGCGGGAAGTTATGAAACATTGCAGGAGTACAGAGAGCTTCATAGAATGAGCTGTATTTTGCGCTATATTTCATCCTAATATTTACAATGTGAAGTATTCAATTTTCTGTGGGCATTTTTTTTTATTTGCAGCCACCGAATGAAAACGCACAGTCAAGGAAGCCTTATATATTTTCGAGTGTCGACTACTTTGCGCATAGCAGTAACGGGGGCACAGCAGCGTCGTACTAACCATTATCCACGTTAATATTTGAAACTCACTTGTGCGTTTAAATCGTCTTCCGGTTCATCTGCGTAATGAAGGGCTACAGAATTTTCATTACCTACTGACAACCAGGATTCCTCATAGCTCGCAGAGACAAGTTGCTTACTGTCCAGTCGGTATTGCTTCGGCAACAGTACATCATGTGGCTTCCGCGAGAGACAGTAAACGTCAATGTTTTCTTCTTTTAGGGGCGAAGCTCCTTAAGTCGTGGGTCGTGCGTCCCCGATGTATGTAGTAGCCACCTCTCGTTTAGTTCGTGGAGTGTCCGCTAGATGGCAGTACTTGTATATGATTAGTTCGTGGAGTGTACGCTAGATGGCGGTACTTGTATATGATGAAAACATGGCTCAAGGCCGGCTAGATAACTGAGGACGACGAAGTGGGAAGCTCGAGCAGCAACCACGATTTCTCTGAGGAAGACGACGCTCGGGTCTTCGGACTTCAACGCCTGATGCTCACCACCCCTTCACGAAGCGGTTCTGCCAGTCCGATCCCGCAACCCGTTCGTGCAGTGGATACTCCTGTCCACCGCTACAGTCGCCGACTGCGAGGCCTTAGTCCCGAGGCCATCCCTCTGGAATTTCTCCATCCAAGCCCTACATCAGGAGAAATGGTCACCGCCGGCGCTTCACAGGTGAATGTTGAGCAGGCGATGCGAGAAATTTTGATGTTTAACATTTCTCACGTGTTTACTTTAGTGGGGCGAATTACTCGTATTCACGGTTTACCGATGATGCCCTCCGGAGCTTCGCCCCACTCATCATCATTCACCCCGTGGATATGCTGTAATTCTTTTTTTTTCGGCTCTGTACCTGTTTACTGCGAAAGCAGTATATACAATATATCTGCTTTGCGCAAGTCTCTGTTTTATTTTCTCGTGGAAGAGGACTTAAGGATATTCTGTAATGAGAGGCCATTCACTATTTTGCTAGTCCCGACTGGTCACATATATATGCACCACATAAATGCACCGCATAGGTGCATTCACAAATCAGTTGGTCGCTGTATTCGTGAGATGGACCTCTTTCATGTGGTGCTATTGTTACGGGGATTATTTATTCGGCAAGGACTGGTCGAGCTAAAACTGCACACAGTGCACAGGAACGCAGGTCAAAAGGCAGCTCCAGACTCTGCCCCACAGCAACAACGTCGTCGTCGTCTTCATCCATCCGGTATCAGTGCGGCGCGCGTGCCAGAGTGACCTTCCCATACCTGTGACATTACCCCGGCGGGCAAAGCACCGTCCCAGAGCCTCTTATGGTTAGAAGGGCGTGTCACCGTTGTAGGGCTTCAAGCGAGAAACATGCACGATGTCAGTTCTGGGTGTAGCAGTCGATGAGTTTGTGGTCGGGGAAATCTCATACGTGACAGGTGTCAGCTGGCGCAAGACTCGGTAGGGCCCAACGTATCGCGACAGAAGCTTCTCGCAAAGGCCAACACGACGAGATGGGAGCCAGAGTAGAACAAGAGAGCCCGGAGGAAAATCGGCATCCCTATGTCGATTATCATAGAGGGACTTTTGTGCAGTATGGGATGACGAGAACCGAGCGCGGGCTACTGTACGTGCGATGAGAGCACAGGAGATGGCATCTTGAGCGTATGAAGTGGTGGATAGTGGGTCAGGCGGAAGAAGGGTGTCGAAAGGTAGTAAGGGATCACGGCCAAAGAGAAGATGAAATGGTGAGTAGGGGCCAGTTTCATGACGCGACGAGCTGTAAGCGAAGGTGACGAACGGGAGGGTAATGTCCTAATCGCTGTGGTTGGCAGAAACGTACATGGAAAGCATGTCCGTTAGTGTGCGGTTGAGGCGCTCGGTGAGCCCGTTAGTCTGAGGGTGGTAAGAAGTCGTAAAGTTGTGTCGAGTAGCACAAGATCGAAGTAGGTCGTCAACCACACGAGACAGGAAGCAGCGACCACGATCTGTAAGTAAGTGAGGAGGAGCGCCATGCTGGAGAATGATGTCGTAAAGAAGGAAATCTGCAACGTCCGTGGCGCAGCTGGTCGGTAGCGCTCGAGTGATTGCATACCGAGTAGCACTCTGTATGGCTTAGACGCATACACGTATACACTATTTGCGTGGGCCATGTTTGAAGCTTCAGGTTTCTTATCATCTTTGCAATGTGAGTCTTCTTTGGCCTGCTGGCCCTATTTTGACAGGCGTGTTATTCAGTCGCAACGCAAATACATCGATATCTTGCCACGAACAATATCTACACTATGCACACAAGCTAATCGTCTTGCAGTACAGCAACTGATCTATCCTGGCCTCCGAAATACAAAGGGAGACACCTTTCATGTCCGGATCCATGTTCAGAGCATTTTGCTGCGAAAGATCACAAGAAGCAAACGTCCCACATCTGTATTAGTAGGCAAAATTTCGCAGGCGTATTTTTGAGCGTTTTCGTATTTTCAAATGTTCTTTATGTGATTGCTTCTGTAGTGAATGCTAATATGCCGCCCGACGCCCCGTTAGGTGACTAGTGTCACCTTCTGGCCTAACTATCTTAATATTCACGGATTGTTAAACAAAAAATAAACAAAAATAAATAAACAAAATATTCCTGAGCGATAGCTCTACGCTTACAGCTCCTGGCTACAAAGGCTCATTGCCGAAATGGCAAGTGCTCAAATTCCGGGAGGCCTGCTTAAAATTGATTTCCTTCCCATTCTTCCAGTTATAAAGCTGCGTGGTTCTATCTAAGTACTCAGATTACGTTGTAGTTCGTCCTTTTTTTGTTGTTGATGACGAGAGCGGTTGTGGGCAACCACACAAAACGACGAATTTAGACGTAATCGAAGTAATGGCTCATTCATGGCTCATATTACATCCAAGTAATATTCGCACTAACGCGTCAAAACGCGGAACCATAGCGATTCTCCCAAGTGTGTACGCTTCTATATTATATTTAACTGGTGCACGCAGATGAGACACGTAACTTGTTCGTAGGAAACCTTATCAAATCAGTGTAATCTTCTAGGCGTACATAAAGATTCGTTTCCCAAATTATGTAGTAGGCGATTGAAACTTTAACTTGAACTTTAAATCGGAATTATTGGCGTCGAGCGCGGGCTAATGAAAAGGCGACAAAAGACAACAAAAAAAGAAGCATTTTCCCTTTAAACTACTTTAAGCAGATTCAGCGAAATGCTATCTCACCAAGTTTCGGACAACCGCAAGTAATCGTTCGTCTCTGAGAGTCGCTTCCGCGTTAATGAAAGTTCCGTTCTCCCATGTCATTAATCATGTCTGAACTTCCGCAATTTGTTCTTGAGCACAGTGACAGCTACTGGCGTTTCCGGGCATTTTGTGATCGAAATCGTCAGTGGTTAATTTAGCGCGACTGCGACATCGCTCTTATATGCGAATGCTATTGCTACTTACTCCGGCTAAGCGTACAGTTCCGACTCCTAATCTGGTTTGTGCGACAATAAGTGGCTTCGGGATGAAGACTTCGAAAAGCGGTCACATGATAAATGACATCTATCTCGTACAATTTATATTGCGTGAAACATTCGTCCAGCTGCTTTTGCGTCTCCAAGCGTGGTTAGACCGAGCCATTCGTTATTATTCCGTCGCCATTCTGAGCTCTTCGTTCTTTCTCTCCGAGCTATTTTTAACGACACAGACAACTGAATTCCGACATACAAGTCTATTTTTCCGCAAGAAAATTGTAAAAATTTACGACGCTTCCTTCGGAAATATAATTCTGCTCCCATGAGCGACTCTAATTTCGAGCTTCGTCGTCAGCGGTCGCAAGTGATATAATTCAAGATCACGATTGACGTGCGGCGCACAGCATCGTGCAGTATCGGCACCTAGACCATCGGTATGCCGCTGCTTTCACAATTAGTAATTACCGCACCGATAAAATGATCTTCATCGTTTTTAACCATTCGTTTTCACAGCATCCTTTACATTTCCCGGTGTTGAAGCTCGGGCCATCCGTTCTGTCTTTCCGAAAGCAAAAATTAAATACGAACATCTTTCAAAGGCACAGGAACGACCCTCGCATGGAAGTCCGCCTGGTATAATATTCTGCGCGAAACTGACGAATTTCTGCTCAACAGTTCCCAACACGAATGATATTCGGGTTGGATGTTCCCGCAAGTACCCGGATATGGTCTCTCGAATAATCCGTGTCTGTATACAGAAAGTATAATAGCGGCAAGCAGATATTGCGCTAATATCCTCCAGTTTATCGAAACGCGAATCACGTGGTCGCACGATATAGCGACTGTGTTTCGCAAACTTGTGCAGAAGAAGTGCATTTAATGATATGCAGTCCTGCTATGTACCCATTGGATGATTAGCTTAACATACTTGCCGAGTTTAATGCTTCGAAATGTAGATTAAGAGCGCACAGTTGAAGTGCATATCTCGTCGCACGTGCTCATGTGTTTCAGCCGCTAGCAGTATTCGAAAGAAAATGCTAATGAAGGATTTCTGTCCTACTTTTAATTGCATAAAGGTCTCATTCTAAGTAAGATACACATAAGTGGTCCTCAGCAATTAAAATTGTGGTAAACAAGTATACCTTTTCGCGTGAAACTCAGCTCAGACCTTACATGGGTGTACATCCTGTAATTCCTGCAATGCAGACGGCTTGTTGGCCTCATCATTGAGCTTTGGTTTGTGTGTGAAACTTCATCACCAGTGTAACGTTTCTCGTTGCCTGGGTAATTTACGCATGAGAGTCTTATATCATGTGCTATACAATGCTCAAATCTCTCACCATACTATTTTTTAGTGTACCCGTCGTGCACTTCTCTAACATGTCATATAGTTATCCCGCACTTCACTCTCTGTGATTTGTAGAAGCGACGAGCCAGCCAGGCTTGTTCCAGGCTTTCTGTTCGCGATACCAGTTATATTTTAGTGCTTGTATATTCGTTTCATATGAAACGCCACCAGACAAACTTAGCTGGGATCGGTGCGCATGGGCGGAACGGCAGCTTGTGCATAAGAGATGGAAGAATGGACTGTGTAACCGTTCGGATACCCTGAGCATGCCCTGACACGCGCGAACGCTTACCACGGCACGATGAGTGTCACTGCGTGGGTCTCTTGAGAATGAACATCCTGAAAAGTCGTGGCGAGTTTTCCATGCACCGACGATAGCGCGTGCGAACACGAACCCTCTCGCCAAGTTAGAAATCAATTCACGTAGATGACAGAACAGTTCGGCGATCGCTCGGCGTGGGGTCACACAGATCGCGTAATATATAGTACAGCATTTCTACGCAGCAACTTGAAACGAGGAACACCATAGCTATCACAGAGCTGCAGCGTTCGCTAGCTACGCGGCGCCGTTAGGTGCCGTGTTTCAATTTCGTGGGACGACATCGGGGCTTTGATCTTCACATACTGCAATTTACACAACGGGGAGACGTATGCGTGACTAGTACATATTGGCACCATAGGCAAAAGCATAGAAATGACATGAAATAGCTGTAACATCTTCAGTTGGCAGAGTCGGTAGGTGCAAACTTGACCTTCGTCGAGCGATTCTGTGTCGATGTCTGGGCTCCACCGACACCCAGTCTCCCTAGGATTTTTGATCGCTGCAAGCATCTATGTTCCCCCGAACTTGTCTTTTCTCCTGTGCGTGCGCGCGTGCCTGCGGGTGTGCGCGCGCGTGTGTGTGTGTGTGTGTGTGTGTGTGTGTGTGTGTGTGTGTGTGTGTGTGTGTGTGTGTGTGTGTGTCTGCAGTGCTAATGCTACGGTGTGACCACTTCATTCACATAAAATAAAGAACACTGCAACCTTCGTTATAGCCCTCGATCACTTGTGGACTGTTGGCATTAATGGAAAACACTAGAGCTCGCTTTTGAATGTCACATAAGTTTGAGGCAGTCTGAACACTGTATTTTTTATTAAATATGTTTTATTAAACATCTGTAATCAAGCCCATACATGGGTTCACAGACTATCGTTTATTCACATACCGTACCACGTTTACAGAATTCCGTAGAATGCTCAGCACCAATGCGGGAATTTCGAGATGTTGGTAACCTATTTTAAAGAGAGCTAAAAGCACAGTCAGAAACGAGGACGGAGGACGCACACATACATACTTGTACACATAGGCGCTTGTGGGTGCGTATATGTGTACAGTTTGTCGTCCGTCATATCCGTGCGCTTTTAGATATTTTCAAAACAGTCTGCACCTCCGGTAGTTAACGACAGTGGTATAAGCGCACAATAATATCGTGCGTGCTTTCGGGGCATAAACGCATAAGCATAAGCGTGCGCACACCGGGGTGCAGGCAGGGCGACCGCTCTCCCTAATCAGATAGTGAGAAATAATGCACTCCTGTGTTTTGTTTCTTTATACTGCACGTTCCGTAACCCTGCCATTTCGTAGGTTGTCGTGGTCCGCGTCAGGTCGGTGAAGGGGCTTTCTGACCCTGCCCTTCAGCATCGCGGAATGAACGGGATGTCAGAATGAACGAAATTTAAATGTTTCAAACGCAGCTGCCTACGTATCCACACAAAACTTTGGCGAGCACGCCATAGCGGCGCGCGAGCGTCGCGTTGATAACTTCCTCCGTGGCGCTTGCACGTGCTTTTCAATGCCCGCACAATCGTCGTGTCTAGAAGGTGAAGACGTGATTGACGTACTCTTCTGACGTAGTTTGTGAACTCAACAGGCAGTCTTCGTCATCCTGGGACAATCAGACTACGTACCATGTGTCCAGGAACACATGACGTAGGTGGATATTTGTTTACGTACAAGGCAATGTCGATGCCGTAATTGGTTGTATATTGTGCTCGGTTGTACAGCACAGAAGCCATCCTAAATCACTTTTCACAATAATCATCGAATGAACTTTGTAGCGGTATTTGCCTCACGAATCGATTGGCGGAAACATTTCCTGAATTCGTGAAGAACGAGCGGCGTTGAGGGATTTCTATCCTTAAAGGCTTTCTCTGTTCTCTCTTCCCGACGAGCGCGCTGGAAGGTACACAGGGAGGGGAGGAACGGTGAAAATAAGTTACTTTAGCACGCGTGATTGCGTTTTACGTACCACAGGAAACGCGATCGCTCTTTCGCGTTGTGATTCTTATGCGCGCTAGCGTGGCTACTGTGTGATGTTAACAGGCTATGGAACGCAGCGCTTGCACGTGGCTGCACCATCTGGCAAAAAGCGCATTTCATCCAAACGCCGCTCTTCATTTATGTTGGCTATTAGCCAACAGCAGGCTATCTACTGCTTGACACCAAACAGCAGGCGCATGCAGCTACAAAGATTGTGAGCACAGGCACTTCTGTATGAAAGGAGGGCGCCGGTGAAAATAAAAGCTTCGTTCTACGCTTCTAAACTCTCCTTGCCGCATATGACTGCAACATTTGGATAAATTGTTCAGGGGCCATGTCGACTTTCTGTATAATGTATTTTTTGATCACACCCGAGGGGTGGTGCGTGACATCGTTATAATTTGCTTAAAGATGTTGTAGGCGCAATACATGAACAGCGCGAAAAACTATAAAGCTTCAGCAAAGCGAGGGAGACACCGACGAGCTCCTTCACTGATACTTTTTAGCGGCGTTAATGCCCTGTGTAATGGAGCACCAACAAGCCCAAACCTGCAAGTTATTGTCTAGGCCCTATTATCCGCTGATATGTGTAATAATATTTGTGTGTCCATACAAATCAATCTTACAGTTTACGGTGCCTCCAAAATTTTGCGTCAGTACATCTGTTCAGGAAAGCATTTCGACGACACCTTCTTGTGCGGCCTTAGCCACAAATTGAGGCACAAGATCATCGTCCCAGTATTATGCCACGTTTTTCAGTATCCATGAAAAACGCACCTCAACCGGGATTATAGCTGCAGCTTCACAGAAAAGCAATCAGGGTTTTACGCTTCATCGTACTATGTATTTGTTAATACCAGTAGTCGAATATTGCGTACATCAATGAACATAACTACTATTTACTCTAGCATACAACGAATATTTGTATCGCTTCTATTCGAGTGCCTATTTATTTATGCTGACGAAAACAGAGAATCTATAGTGAATTGTATATTATCAAAAAATTACATAAACACCTTCGATGACGCTTAAGCATCGCATACAAGAGTGGAACAGGATGAGCTTAATCGGGCCCCGTTCACATCACTTTCATCGATGCTTCGCTCCTCGGTGAACTCTTCAACCGCAGAGGCGTAGCCAGAAATCTTTTGGAGAGCGAGGTGGTGGGGCCTTCAACAAACTATTACGCATGTTTTTGCGTATGTTTGAAATTGCTCGCTTGCAACCTCCCAGCCCACCCACCCTATCTACACCAATGTTCAACTGTGCTGTTAGGGAAGGAACACCCGTGCGCAAAACATTTCCCGTTTTAAACACTCCTAGGACACCTACTGCAATTACAGTTGCGAAATACCAGCTACGCGTCTGTAAGGCAAAGCGCGCACTTGTGTAGCTGCACACTTTGTCGATACTGTGGCTGGGCGTAGTCGTGGTGATGGCAAATTATAGCTCAGCCCTTCATAATGGGTAGGCAGCAGCAGCACCAGGAACCACGTCTGTTGCGGTTCTACGTTGCTTCTACGCAATAGACATTGCTAGCTGTGCGTCCGCAGCAGCAATGCGGACGCATGCTGCCAGCCAATTCCAATGGAAACCTGCGTTCGCAGACCTCTTGCGGACGCACAACTAAAGCTGCCTATTGTTACACCTGTTAACGAGGCCCCTTGTCCTGCGTGACGCCTGTCTAGATTTTTTTTTTCTCAATGAAGCTGCAAGCACTGGCGTAGCTCTGTAGTAGAACAGCTGAGAGCTACGCAGAATTCCCAGCTTTGATTGCTACTCAAACCAGCGATTCTTTCCATCCATCGTGAGTTTTTTATCACCGACGAGGCCGCTGACGCCGACAGCGGGATTTCTGGGAGCCATCCTCTCCTATTGCTTTGGAAAGGGCACCTAGAAAGCGCATACGCATATGGAAACTTGCACACGCCGCAGGAAGGCCTACGTTAAGTTTATCTTTCTCAGCTTATTGCTAATACATTTTATTTTCTGAAAGTACGTTGTTTGACGCGCACGTGTACAATCATCTTTAACGGTTGCGCCTTTACACCCAGAAATTGTGCAGGTAAGATTACATTTCATTTCCAGACGATTCCAATGAACACTCGTCAAAAATTTGACAAAAGCGACCTCTAGCTCACCAGGGCGCGTTATTGCATTTGTCTTGTATTCGGCGTAATACTCAACGAGCGCATTCCGGTCGTAAACTAGCGCTCCTTTGATGCTTCTGAAAGTTTATTCACAGCTATTTTTTTAAAGCTCGCACTAAATATCAGCCTTTAGTACGCTTTCCATATGCAGGTTACGATGTTTTCAGCTCCTTGTTAGAGAACATATTTCCCCTCTATTACGTGCTTTTTTTCGCTTTCTGCTGTCACACAATTCATATCAGCAAAGCGCACGCTACCTTCGTTGATTTAATGCTCTGCGACGGCAAACAGTTGTGTAATTTGACAGCCATCGATGCTGTCGCTCGTGTTACCAAGCTCATGAACGAGCTTGTGTGCCAGTGTAACTTCAGGATAAGTTCTTTGGAGTCGTAGTGATGATCAGTGTGGACAGTTATAACCTCGACTTCCAGGAAAACTGCACAATTTAAATATTGTGAGCTTTACTACTTCTTAATTTTACCTGCGGCCTTGCGAGCATAATTTTAACTACCTCAGATGCTCAGAGTGAGGAAAGAACTAGTTTTTTCAAGTGAGTCACGGGTATCGCGTCTAGCTGCTATAACGTAAATGCGCCCCTAATTTTAGGGCAAATGATCGTTGTTATTTTGCCTATCAGAAATTGTTTCGGCAGACCAGTCCAGTGACTTTCTAGTGATTGCTTTCTTCGCAGTGCGCAAAAAAATCAGAATTATTTAGGGGGCACTCTGCTGTTTCATTTTCTCCAGCTGGTTTCATTAACTCTCTCAAGAGATAAAAGGCTACTTTGGCGATGCGTTCTAAAGAAGAGAGGACGGGTCTATTTCCATGCCAGCCCGGTTGCGTTTCAGCGGGGATGAAATTTAAAAAAACCTCTGTCTGCTCAGCTTCAAGCGCACGTTAAAGATGGTGGTCAGCATTAATCCGTGTTCTACCACTACTGCTTTCCTCTTAATTATATTGTCACGGGGTCGTGACGTCGACGAAGGCAGCAGGCGGCGTATCCAAGGTGAAACTTTATTTGGCCGAACTTGTGGCCGGCAAAAGTAAAGTCAAACAACAGCAATACACACACTACACTAATAGCGGCTAAGAGGGCGATCGGAGATCTCTGTACGTTCGTTCTGCGGTGTCTACGTCACAAAAGTGAGAGGAGGTCGCAGCTTTCCCGCCTAGAACTGCCGAGAGAAAGAGGACAGCCAATCTGAAGCGGAGAGCTTTCCGGAAGTAGGCGCGCATCCTGTGTCGTCTATACGGGGACCGTGAAGCGTTTCTCGCCTTTTAATAAACATAATTACTTTACAGAAAAATGTTGTTTTTTCTTCCCAAACTCAAACACTCTCTCAAACATCAACAGCTTTGAGTAATGATATTTAATAATGTTAGTTTTTTTTTTTACGTAGTCGATAGATGGTGTCGCGCACGCGAAAAAGAAAATGAGAAAAGTAGCAGGTGGCGCAGTGTTTCAAAATGTCGTCCCACCGCAACGTCTGCGTTGGTTCTCGGGTGTCGGATCGTCAAAAGGAGCTTCTCCTGGATTTTGTGAAAGGGCACCCACAGTTCGCGACGCTGTCGTGCCCGCTGGAGCCGTCGTTCACGAGGGAGACCGGCACGACATGTGGCAGGAGCTGGTAGCGCTTTTGAACGAAGAAGTCCCTGCGCGTAACACCACAGCCCAGTGGCAGGTCCGATGAAGGAATGAGCGCTACTATTCGCAGCAGGGTGTTGCTAAACTCCGAGAGCTGGAGAGGTGAGTCTGAACACAATTGTACTGAGGTCGGTGAACTTACACGTCCCGCTTGTGCTTTAGAGTGGCACCGGAGGCGGACAGATTTCGGATTACCGTGGCCGCGTCCTGCTTGACGGGGACCGCGCGGGTAGACAGCGCGCGAGGCCCAGAGTTCGGGTGGTCTGAATCGGTAAGCACTGGCTTAGGATATCATTGTTACTGGTATGCTGCGAACAAGTGTGCTCATTTGCTTCGAGCCATTACGCGCTGTTAGTTTTAATTTTTCAAACAATATCGAAAGGATCAGCCGGCCGCCGCGTCGGCTGAGGTGCTAACAGGCTGCGCCGCCCAGAACAGAATGCGAAACAGCCACATTTGCGGTGATGACGAAGGAACAACCACGAACTATATTTCGAAGCTCATTAGGTCAACCTACGTGTTCCAAGCCATTACTCAGATCCTCGAGTCGAGTGAGCTTCGTAGCCAGTAGGTTTGCCTCCCTTCACCCATCTCTCCGAAGTCTGTGTGTCATAGCTTGCCGCTGTTGAAACATTGCTATTTAAAAGAACATTGCTATTCCACTTCCAGCATTAGTGCACATTCGCCACAATAATCCCTACGAATTATTGTTTGTAGCTCTGGGTAGCTGCATCGTTATCATTAGTAGGGACCAGACTGGGATATACTCTTTTTTTTAACGTATGCTTACAGATGGTTCCCCCAGATCAGAGCCTGCAAGCATGTGCACTATCAGGGGATTTGCGTCGCCTGCACTGCCAAGGTTCTTGGTCGGGAACAACTTCCGCGGCTTGCAGGTGAACTTTCACATCTTGCACTCCATACTTCTTATTGCACTCAGTGTGTCAATCAAGAAAACTTCTAACAGGTGAGCCCTGCTCCAGCTGCTGCTGGTATGGCTGAAGAGGATGTAGGCCCAGGATCTTTCCCGTGCCCCAACTCGTACGTTTCGCTGATGTTATGATTAACTGTAGATGGTGTTACATGCTCACAGGTTGATGCTCATGTGTGCAGCATATGTTTGTGGAAGAGATAGACATCTGCGGGCGTAAAGACTAAAAGCTGCACAAAACAAATTTGGCAAACGGTTGCAGGAGCTAGTTGTTTTGCATATACTGTCATAGGAATAAACAGGTGTCCTGCATTTACAGGTATGGTGAATGGAGCAAAAGAGTTGCATTACAGGAGTGTTCAACATCTTGAAAGGTGTTTGCCTATTTTGTCATTGCTTCAAAAGTGAAACTGGAAATGTGCTGTTGCTAAATATACTGTTCAAAAAACAAGCTCGTTATAAATGTAGCAAAAAAGGTGGCACTGGAAGGATGTCCACATCTTGAAAATGTTTCCCTATTTTGTCAATTGCTTCAAAAGTGAAACTGAAAATGTGCTATTACTAATACGCTGTTCAAAAGCAATCTCGTTATATAACTCTTAACATACCATAGAGACAAACGCACATATTTGCCCAATGTTACACCTGTTTGCTGTATGTTTTGCATACTG